>NW_024882656.1:0-220867 GCF_019059575.1 Amphibalanus amphitrite | reverse complement strand
TGCACAGCGCTAAAAACCAGAGCCGAGACTTCCCGAGCGCGACCTCTGACCCACGCGGTCCGAAGGGTCGGCCGGTGCCTTAGGGCGCGCCGCGCGCCGGCCACCCGGATAGCCTCTGCCGAGTCTCCCTTTCATACATCGTTTACTACGCGCTCGATTCATTCATGATTCTTTGTTTCCGCGCTCCTCTCGTTAGATGGCTCTACTGATGTCATAGGCGATCCCAGGCAGATTGCGGCCAGAATACCCCAAACGGCAGAAAATGAGGTTTTTGGTGAATATCTCGGAAAGTATTCGGCACACAACGATGCAATTTCACAGTCTCGTGGTAAATGTGCATACACATAATTTGGGTTGATACTTATGCATTTGAACATTATATAGGACCAGATATGTCCAAAAAAGCAAAACCAACAAGACTTTTACTGGAGAACCGTACGTACGTAAATAGTCAGACAGCATCCACCGGACCAAGAGTGTGCGAACGGCATGCGACGTTTGTATGTACTACTCGTATCTGGAAGGCATCGTGTGATGCACCCACCTCCTAGACCTTCATTTTCACTTTGGATCACTGCCCAGGGCGCAGTGCGCACTGGGCAGTGATCCAGCGACATGGGGCTGGTCGGGAGTCGAAGTCGGGGTCGGGAGTCGGAGTCGGGGTCGGGAGTCGGGAGTCGGGGTAGGGAGTCGAGGTCGGGAGTCGGGGTCGGGAGTCGGGAGTCGGGGTAGGGGTCGGAGTCGGGGTCGGGAGTCGGAGTCGGGGGCTGGGTTGGAGTCGGGAGTCGGGGTAGGGGTCGGAGTCGGGGTCGGAGTCGGAGTCGGGATCGGGGACGGGGTCGGGGCCAGATACCATGGGGCCGTGCGCTGGCGAGCTACTGCACGGGAAATCCTCCCTTGCAATCGGGAAAGTCCCGGGTGACCGCGAACACTCATACCGCCGCGCCCCCAGGCGCGATACCGAGCCGGTCTGCAAAACCACGCTCTTTATGTAGTGCAGTTCACTATGCAGCTCCTTATAATTACAAAGGCCTGTATAGCTCGCTTTGTGTCTGTCCTGTGTTCTGTGTATTGTGTTCCCCTGCGTCCTGTGTCCTGCGTGTGTCTAGTGTTGTGTTTCGTCACTTGTCCTGCACTTTTGCGCCCTGAGTGTTGTGTGTCTCGTCTTTTTATTGGCCTATGTCACTGTCGCTATGCAGTAGAGATGTCATTTGTCAAACGGATACCAACTTTTTTTGTATGCCGATACCAAACCGATACCAAAGTAGTAGGTATTTGGTAGGTATTTCAATATTGATGTGTTTGGTATTTTGTTGGTATCATGAACCCTCATTTATGTATAAGAGGCTGGGAAATTGGTAAAAAGTTGGTATTTCCCTAATGTTTCCAGGTTGGCTCAGTTTTGGCATTTGCTCAGGATTTTGGTTGGTATTTGGTTTGATATCGGTATTCCGAGTTTCTCTAATTGACATCACTACTATGTAGCACATAATGGTGTTAAGCTGCTCATAACAGAACTCTAAGAACATCTGATTTCATTCAGCAAATAAAACTTCCTGATCTTCAAAAGTGATTTTTTGCAGAGCACACCGCTTGTACATAATTGAGCTCCCATGCTGCTGCCTCCTCAAACTGAAGCTCCGGCAGTCCGGTCGCAGGTCGGCGAGCCTTCAGCAGCTGGGCCCGCGCCTTACGCGGGTCATGTTCCTTTGCGGCGGCGCCGTTTACGGAATGATGCAAACATTAGCCACAGTTTACCTTTTCCTGCCAGTCGGTATGACATTGCAGTTTTCAAAGCACGTAAATGACTGGTCGAATCTTGAAACGTGAGAGATCTTCTTGGACTTAAACTAGTGAACTACAGCCTAGCAGTTTTGCACCCTAAATGTATATGTATTGATATAGGGGGGAATGCAATGCAGCGTCCGAAATATATCAGAAGAGCGGTTTATGGGTGCTGCTGACTGTTGCGATAACACCACCTTTCTCTCTCTCTCTCTTTCTCTCTCTCTCTCTCTCTCTCTCTCTCTCTCTCTCTCTCTCTCTCTCTCTCTCTCTCTCTCTCTCTCTCTCTCTCTCTCTCTCTCTCTCTCTCTCTCTCTCTCTCTCTCTTTCTCTCTCTCTCTCTCTCTCTCTCTCTCTCTCTCTCTCTCTCTCTCTCTCTCTCTCTCTCTCTCTCTCTCTCTCTCTCTCTCTCTCTCTCTCTCTCTCTCTCTTTCTCTCTCTTCCTTTCTCAGCTTCCCCTTTGCAGCTCTTTTCTTCGTACTACCTATTTTCTTCTCAATTACGATGCGGGAAGTGAATAGCAAAGGACGAGTTTAAGGCCACAAAAATATTTAGGTATAGGTGTGAGCATTTTTTTTTATAAACTCATGCGGATCTACCAACATAATATGCCAGAGATGTTCGTGAGCAGCATATTAATTGCGATTTCTACTGGTCCTCTGCTTATCTGTTTGCAATCAAAGCTCTAACTTTCACATTGGCCTCCATCAATACCAGCCTCATCACTTTTCAGCCTCGTAGAATTAGAAATGGAGCAGAGAGGAGGCTCGCTGGGCAGCTGAATCATTGGCTGGGTGCAATATGTTTGACTGCACGGCTTACTCATGATTGCCACATATGCAAACACAGCAGCATTACGGGGAAAATACGGCTCTCTTATCGGCCGTTGGCTCATGGTAAAGCCTGACTCCGATGCATATAAAAGAACCGTGATGTAATGCTTTATGGTCTCACAACCGATTTCTGCAGTGCCTTGCTTTTCTATTTGTGCGACTTTCCTTATCTCATGTACCTATTATTGACATGGTGTCGTCGCCGGACATTCTGCAGAGTCGGATAGTGTCGCAGACATGTGGCCGCCATTTGACCTGCACCCCCGACCATCACCTGGGGGGATCAGGACGTTCGATTATAACTCGCTCCGTCTGCCAGAGCTGGCGGCTTCAAACGGCTCCGCCGCTATCCCCGGCGGCGGCTGTTATCGTTTGGACGCACCTGAAGACCGCACAGGATCCCCTCTATGACGTCACCGGCAGCAGTTGCGACCGCCGGGGGTTTTCGAGCGGGCCGGAATCTGACGTAACGCCGGCAGAGCACGGCGCGCCGGCGTAGCGGCTGCGTCACGGTCGTATCCGCGGGCACAGCGGCACCCCACGGACGGCGGCCTGACCTCAGAGCGGCGCAGACCGCCGGCACCTGGGGAGACCTGCGGACCGAGGCGGAGGGAGAGCTGACCGAGAGCCGACTTAGGGCTGACGGAGAGCTGACGGAGGACTGACGGAGGACTGACGGAGGACTGACGGAGAGCTGACGGAGAGCTGACGGAGGACGTACGGAGAGCTGACGGTCGCTGGACTTCAAGAACCCCAGATACTGTCGTCAGAAGCGTCCGGTGAGCCCTTGGATTCACTGGTAATGTATTCATTAATCATTAGGTACTCAATACTTATTAGGATCTCACGAATCTTAACCCGCGCCCCACTGAGGTCTGCGTATAACGCGCCCTACTGGGGGGGGGGGGGCTCTCCATAGCCCCCCTCCTAACTCCGAAACTGCTAGGCCGATCGTCAAAATTCAAACGGCGTCTGATAGCCCCGGAAAAACTGTCGAGCGAAACCTAATTTCATTGACCTCGAGGTCATCGATGACGTCACATGTCAGGTCAAAGTAAAAATTGTTAGCATTTTGGTTTGTTCACATTTTGGGCTCTGGCCGCCGTCTTACAAGTCAGATCAGGCTCATTTTTGTTTTACACACTCGTGATTAGATGCTCTAGATACCCTGAGGGTACCAAACTTGTACTTTGATTTTCAGGTCAGGGTCAGGTCATCACAGGTCACGGAAATATTATATCATACGTCGGTCACGTGACGCAGGTTTTATGGTTCATTTAGGCCATATATTTCGAATTTGATGTCGTCTTTGTCATTCGAGGTCATTTTGAGTCGAATTTAGCTTAGGTCAGGTCACTTTCAGGTCAAAAAGTCCAATTTTGAAGTTAAAATTTTTGAACAAAAAAGGTGTCTGTTGGATGCAGTTTGAGATCAGGAACACGATGGTGCTATTTATATTGGTGTACGATGTCAAATACGTACTTAAAAGTCGATTGGAAAAATTAATAATTGTGAACTTTTTGCAATTTTCACAATGTTTGACGTATGGAAGTTTCACCGTTGACCTGACGTCAATTTTGATGACGACCTTATCAAAAGCAGAGTTCAAAAGCTATCGATTGCTTTTCCATTCGTTTTTCTAGCTATCATAGTTCCTGAGATAACGGCATGTTTTCTGAAAAATATAATGACATTTGGCAAATTTTGACCTTTGATGACCTCTGGTGATCCCAATATTGCTCTAAGATGAAAAATGACTGAAATACTTTCAAACGTACGCATTGAGAGCTATCAACTGCTTTTTACCCCGCCTTTCTAGCCCTCATAGTTTTTTTAGTTAGAGGTGGATGGTACCGTATGCCCCCCCCCCCCCCAGTATGGCGAAATTAGCTGAGACCGCCACTGACTGGGGCGCAGATTAGAAGGTAGTCGTAGTTGTGTCAAAAATTGGTGTTAATTGTATTCGCAACGACGTCACAGTGACGTCAGAGGTTAAATTATAGATTTGCGTTTTATTTTTCGATAGTTGTCGATAGACTTCCGATTCTATAAGTTTCGGACTGATTACTGGCCTGGGTGGTCAGGAACCAGTCAGAAATGTATTTGAATGTGTCACTTGTCAGGATAACAACAGATGAACAGTTCATTTACCGTTACGTTTCACCGAAACGCCCCATATCGAAAAACAGCAAAGCTTTATGACCTCACTGTGACTTCAGCTAAATGTTGCAACCACCAGTCTTTCCTCAAATTGGCCTAGTGAATATTAGCCGTTTTCACGACGGCTATCTGGTACACATTTGGTGCACATCTGGTACAGATCAGGTGCAGATTGGGTCAAATCAGGCCGGTTCAGTGCGTCTCCTAGAATGGCACTAACTGCTTATATGCCTGCCTTGCCATATCATCAGAGAGCATCATTGATCAAATTCAAAACACTGAAATAAATTCATAAAATAAAGATATTTGTTGTAAAAGAGATTAGGTGAAGATTTGGTCAAATCAGGTGCACTCGCCGGAAAGCCCGTCGTGAAAACGGCTATTGATTCATTTGAAGCTATACCAAGCTATATACCAGCGTCATGTCTTATCAGGCTTATCACTAAACGTAAAGGGGGGGGGGGGACTTTATGTATGCTCTCCCTCCAGCGGATCGTGGGTGACTGTTATCAGCAGAAGCCAGCCCATCGGCTCATTTCTTAGGTATGTATTCTTTGTTATTGGCTACGTTTCCATGGCACAAGCTAAGCCGATTTTGAAAAATGGATTTGCTCCATCATGGCATTTAGGAATAATTTAAAAATGTAAGTATAGGATTAGGTGCTAGCCAAAACCAATACCATATATACGCTCATTTTTTGCATAATGTAAATAGTTTCCGAGAAAAACGCACGTGAAATTTCGCTAAATCGATTTAGACGTGTCATGAAAACGTAGTGATTGACGCCAACGTGCGGCGCAGTCACTAAGCTCACAGTAATTTAGGGAGCCCAGGAACAGACGACTCCTGCGGAAATGCCCGCCGTTGAATATCGCCGTGCCAGTGGTAATGTCCCAGCTCTGGGTCGGAGTATCGACCGCCGGTTACATCAGGCTGTCGGTCGGGGCGTTCGACCGTGCCCCTATCAGCAGACCGCAGAGCAGTCAGTATCGAGCGCGAGCCGACCTCCTCCCCCAGCCTCGACACCCCCGACCCCCTCCGGCAATTGCCCGAACCCTGTCACAAAGAGCCCTGGCAGCTACGAAGACTTCTTGTGGAAATTGTGAACGAACTATTGAACTGGCTATACGAGTATAGGCACTGCGCTCGTCCTTCCAATAATAGGCAGCCAATTGATTTTTTCTTCAAGCTCATAACTCCTTCGCTGTCTTCCGACCTACTGCACTTCTGTATAGCTTTCCAATCAGGAAGGTTGGCATTGAAGAGTATCAGTTAGCATTAATCTGATTGCTTTGATTGGCGGGACAGCTGAACGGATGGCCCACAGCTGTCCCGCCGCCTGGTAAATCTCAGCTCTCCCCAGATTGGTCCATCCAGAGAGGGGCGAACCACGGCGGCCCCAGCCTGATACATGCATAGTCCATTTGCGCAGTGTTGCAATCGATCGCGATGTTTGTCCATCCCCCTTCCCCATTTATGTGCGACTAACAGAACGGTAATGACTAATGAACCTTCATGATTAGTTTCACGACCATCGTGTTTCAGTCAGCACATGTATCAGCGAGAATCGAATTGTTAGCAGTCACGCAATGCGAGGTCAGCTTCGAAAATTGAACCAAGTCAACTTTTCACGGAAGTCTAGATGCGCTAGTCAGATACCAACTTTTTAGTGGGATTAGTTACCAAACCAAACCAAATCAATACCAATAAAAAACTTATTTCAAACAAAGTATTTTAATGTTTCTTCAATTACACAAATCCTCGCTTATGTATTAAAAGCTATGAATACGAGTATGCCAGAAAGCTAGGTTTTCTTTTATTTGGATATAGCAAAAAGCTTTATTTCAGGAGCTTAACCCTCGCCGGACCTATTGGTTTTCTACATACGCGCCGGCCGAGGGGGCGGGTACGACCCCCCCTCGCCGTTTCGCCCCTGGTGGAGCTAGCGCGTCGCGGAAAAAAACGAGCGTGTGCGCCGTTACGAGACGCAGAGATTGGTACCCGATTTTAAGGGCCTAGGTCAACCGGTGACCTCTGAGGTCAGGTCAAGTGCCCCAAGGTACGGTTCAGTTTTTGGTGAATAACTTCGCAAAAAACGGCCGCAGAGCGCCCATTTTGGCAGCATCGTGTTCGTCTCGCTCAGGCGCGTCGAATGATATACTTTTTGTCCGGGTCAGGTCAACTTGGGGTGTTGACCTCAGGTCAAGGTCAGGTCAGCACCCCCAGGTCACGAGGTTGGTCGAAAGAGGTCATGTCGCATATCATTCGATTCGGCAGGTCTTCCTGAGTCCATTGGTGGCTTTCCCGACTCGCTAGCTCAATTTGATCAAGAGTTATTGACGAAAAACTAATATGACCTTGATGACGTCATAAATGACGTCACGGAAGGTCAACATTGCAAAAGTGACGCATCTAACCTTGCAAGGAGTGCATAAAATCACGATTCTGTGTGCTTGAGATAGTTGGAGATCGTTCCCGGCGCCAGAATAGCAGTTTTCATTTTTCCCCATTGACTTATAGGTAATGGTGAGGTCACGAAAATGACCTGACCTCATATGACCTTTAGGAAAAATCCGAGATATACATGTTGTGGGACTCATAATGGATACTAGATCCTGCAAGTTTCATTTCCCTGTGACATCTCCTCTGGCAGTGAGGGCGTTGCGAAGTTGCGACATCTGAAGACCGTGCAGAGGTTCACTTATGACGTCATAGGTCAGTGACCTGACCTGACCCAAAAATGCGGTTGGTGTCAAAAGATGCGGCTTGGATCAAAGGTCAGGTATGCCAAGTTTCAGCTCTCTATCGCCAGCGTGTTCGGAGCTATCGCGAAAAAAACCCTATGGGGGGGGGGCGGCACCCGCCCCCCTCGGCCGGCGAGGGTTAATTTGATTTTTTGGACTTTGCTCATCGTATTGTTCTATAAATAACACGCGCACTGCAGGGGGGGTTGTTTTCAACCCCCCCTGTGGTTTTTCGCAAATTGCGAGAAAACGGCGGCGCGTAGCGCCGCCAAATTTTGCATACCTGTTCTCACAACTTTTGCACACCTTGAGTAAAAATTTTGACCCCAGGTGACCTATGGTCAGGTCACCAGGTCAGGTCAAGTGACCCTACCTCGAAACGTAAATTTCGAAGTTTGCAATCCCACCAAGCCCACAGTTGTTGAGATATGATCTTGAAACCCACAGGAAATAGTAAAGTCATCACGAGCTACAACTTGTTTATCTCGGAATTTTTATATCGATGACCTAAGGTCAGGTCATTTTTGCGACCGGCCCATTATAAGTCAATGGGAGAAATTTCAACTTACTCTGAATGCCATCCTATGACTTCAATACGCTCAGGATCATAGCATTACAGGTCCCTGTTGGTGATTTCACCGAAACATATCACTTATGACCTTTGGAAGGTGATCTCCAGGTCATCTTAGGTCACCTGAGGTCACCAGCGGTTTTTCTTCAATAACTTGAGATTGAGTAGAGATAGAGACTCCGTTCGACGTTTATCGTGTTTTTCTCGTCAATGCGGATCGAATGATATGCAACATGACCTATTTCGGTCAGGTCATGACCTTGACCTGAGGTCAAATTTTCAACTTGACCTTTCGAGGTCATATTATATATCATTCGATGCGCCTTGACGAGCTAAGAACGATGGCGTTCGAATCGATCCTCTGTCTTGTGTGCAAGACAAGTTATTCAAGAAAAACTACCGCGAAATTCCTGTTGTGAAAATCGTAACATTTTGTCTTCGGTGACCTCTGGTGACCTCGTTTTTGACCTGACCCAAAAATGATCTTTGTATTTCTTGTTGATCTCATCTTAACCTATCCAACGCCGTTTACCGCTTGTCGCTACTTTGCGCCGTTTTCGAGATCTCAGGGGGGGTTGTTTTCAACCCCCCCCTGCAGTTCGTGTTCGGCTCAGACCCGCTGCAGTGCGCGTGATAAAATGCCTTAGTTTCCAAAATTTTCTTGAATTGACATCACTCAAACGGAACCTATAAACATCGTAACATCAAGAAAATGTCAGTGGGCTATGACACATCCTTACTCTTCTTTGTAATGCATGCGTTTATACTAACTTGGGTTCTACTTCTTAGTTTGTTTAAACATATAATGCTAAGTCATGCAGCCAGTTAGTCCCGTCCCTGTCGATATTTGGCCCGCTGGTGACCGCGCCCTGGCCGTCCTGCCGCAGCCGCCCGGCCACCATGGGGAAGCGGGTGCCGCTGTTCAGCATGGCCATGCTGAGGAAGAACCCGGCGCTGGTGCCGGTGGCCGGCCTGGTGGGCGTGGCTGTGGTGGCCGACCTGCTGTTCGCGCTGCGCACCGCCGTCAAGGTGCCCGAGGCCCAGTATCGGCGGAGGGAAGACGCGCCCTGGGAGGACTACCGCAACAAACAGTACAGCCTCTACAACCCCAAGGGCCTGCAGCGCGACAAGTGCCCGGCGCCCGACTTCTGAGCCGGAGCGGCCCCTGTCCGTGGACTGTGCGGTAGATGCGTGTCAGAGCTATGCGACTGGCCGTGATGTGCTCGTGCTTATGTCGTTTGTGACGTTTTGTGGTTTGTGTGACAATGGCAACGTCGATAGAATATGTGATAGTAGATGCCCATGTGATCAAATGGACGTGCCTCAGCTCTCCGTATAAGTTGCAACATTGCTGATTTTCTCCAAGGCTTGTGTTATGTGCATTGTATTATTGAACAATAGCCCACTTCACCGACGTAACATTGGACACCTAGTTGATCTGTATTATCCGTTTGGTACTTGAGTCATTTCAGTGGCTGTTTACTGAGAAGGGTTTCCAATATTCCGCCGTGAAATGAGCTAATATGATAATTGGGTCTGAATATGAAATAATATTTTCGGAGTTTCTTGAGTGATATATATTGAAAAATTGATAGCAAAACGGAGCTCTAGCTATATCGGAGAGTCAGGGCGACCAAAACAGGACAGATTGAAGGAGCACACCGCCGATATCAAGCACGGACGCTGCGATACGTCAGCGACGGCCAGACACTTTTGTACCTGTGGCGGTGACTTGAACCCGTTCGAGGCGAGAACCCTAGCCATCGAACCCCACTGGAAAAAACGTAAAATCAGGGAGGCCATCGAGATCCGACAGCTGCGCCCGTCAATGAATCTCGACAGCGGCGGCGTCCAGCTGAGCCCAATATGGGACATTGTGCTAAATAAATAGTGGTTGGCACGCTGAACGAACACGCGAAGGGGGGGGGGGGTCACCTTGTGTAAGTGTGACTTACCTGTAACTGAAGTGACGCTCTTTTTATTAAATTAGCGCTGATTGTCTAGATATTTAATTAAAATTCCGTGATAGACAGTGATATTGTATAAGTTCTTAGGAAGGCGGTATCGTATAGGTTATTTTATCTGCACTGGAGGACCCAGCTCCACCGATTGCATGGGAATTGTGTTATTTTGTTGTGCTTAACAAAGCTCGCACTGTGCATCACTCGCATTGAAAAAGGTACCACTACGAGTATCGAAATATTTGCTATCAATTTTTCAATATATATCACTCAAGAAACTCCGAAAATATTATTTCATATTCATTATAACTTGAGGAAAAGGTAACATGACTCTTAAGTCATACATTACGGAGCTCTACGGAGGGAGAATATACCATCTTACCATAGGCGTAGGAACAGGGGGGGCCGGGGGGGCCATGGCCCCCCCACTTTCGGAGGTGGGGGGGCCAGCAATGTTAACTGGCCCCCCCACTTTTTGCTGACTTAACCCGCGCCCCGTAGGGGGGGGCCGAAACGGCCCCCCCTGTCCTTTTCGGTCGATATCTCCTAAACGGCTGGAGATATCGCCACCAAACATTCAGGACCCCTCCGGGCATCAATTTTACAAATTGTGACCAAAAATTTTTCTAGAGGCTATGATAGGTTGGCCACAAATGACGTCAGAGTGACGTCATGTTCTGTCATTTTCGACCGAAAAAAGACCTTCGCGAGAAGACCTGTCAGGACTACAGCTTTGAAGATATAGAAAAATGATCAAGACATAAAAGATGTAGAATTGACAGGGCTACAAATTGCTATCTCGAATTTTTGAAATTTTTGAGTTTTAACCCCCAAAAATCAAAAAAGCATTTTTTTGGATATATTCGCCAAAAAATCCAAAAAAATTTTGAGTTTCGAAAAAACCGGAATATATGTGATAGTGCCTACCATCTTCTATCTACATATTAAATTTCAGATCGATACCTCGTTTTTTGGCCAAGTTATAGCGAAAAAACTGTTCAAAAATGATGACGTCAAATTTTCAAACTCAATTTTTGGCAATTCTAGAACTTGTAGAGCAAAACGAAGACCACCATTAGACTCCCCGTGACGAGCTGCATCGAATCGATACCCATTTTATGCAAAAATATCAACTTTGAAATTTGACCTAATTTGACCTGACCTTGACCTGACCTTCACAAAAACGTGACCTAGGCTGGCCCGAAAGGCTGCCTAACCCACATAATCGCATTTGTCATGTAAAATGGACCATAAAACATGTATCACACGACACATTCATATTGTGACCCCCGGTGACCTGACCTCGCTGTGACCTGACCTGGTATCAGTGACCTCAGATAGCAAAGTATGTGTTTGACGAACAATGTACCATCGATGGTTTTCAATAAATTACCAATTTACTCGCTTTCACAGCACATTTCTTGAATTGCCTGTGAACGGTGAAAATCTGACCTTTGACCCGACCTGTGACGTCATCGGTTTGACCTAGGTCAATGAAATTTGGTCACAAGGTAGTTCCCGGGTGGGGCTATCGAACGCCGTTTGAATTTTGAAAATCAGCCGGTAACTTTCCGAGATCTTAGGGGGGGCCGAAACGGCCCCCCCCCCCCCCTACGGGTGGTAGGGTCCGCCGGTAGCCCTACGGGGCGCGGGTTAAGTGTCTGTCTGTACCTAACCTACCACCCGGTAACTTGACAACTATTCAGCTTGCCCTTTAATGAGGATTCCTTTTTGTTTCTACAGCGTTATTGACCGCAATTTCCTTCACTCAATGAAGGAAACCATATCAGAGACAAGACTGTGAGTCCTGGTGACAGCATTTTGTTGAATACGAGGCGCGGGACAGCGAGCACTAAAAAAGTATAGGCAATACTAAGACAATACTAGCACGGTGCAGGAGAATGCGTATACAAACGACCAACGCTTGACCTTATCTGCTTGGGGTCGGCATAGTTCGTCAAAGGCGTACTAGCTGGGGGCCAGGGTGACCGTGCCTCAGCCTCGGTTCAAACAGGCTGGGGGCCAGCAATGTCTGTTTCTGCCCCTCCCCCTTCCACTTTCAGTGCAGTGGCGGTCGCAGAGGGGGATCAGGGCCATGCCCTTCCCCCCTCCAAAGGCTAATCAGGGGGCCATCATCTCATTTGGCCCCCCCCAAACAACCAATGGGCCCCCATGGGCGTATGGGGCTCTGGCCCTTATTCGATTGTCACGAGACTCAAGAATCCCACGCTAGCTATTAACAGCTCCCAAACCAGTCTTTGAGGGTCCTACACTGATCTCGGAGGGCCCTTCAGTGGCGGTCAAGCGCCCACATTGACCGCTGAGAACCCACATTGACCTCATTTGAGGGCCCCTAAACCGGCCTCAAGGGCCCAGCCGGCGTCTGAGGGCCTCACACCGGCCTCTGGTGGCCTCATTTCTGTCTCTGGGGTCCCAAGACTAGCCTTTAGGTGCCTTTGAGGGCCCCGCACTGAATTCTGAAGAACCGATGCCGGCCTCTAAGGGTCCGCATCGGCCTCTGAGGGTCCACCTTGGCCTGAGGGGTCCAACGCCGGCCCATGCCGGTCTTTTAGGGCCCCACACTGACCTCTAAGGGCCCATGCTGACCTGTAAGGACCCACATTAGCCTATGAGGCCTTGCACGGGATTCTGAAGACCTGATGCCGGCCTCTGAGGCCCATCTTGGTTTTTGAGGGCCTTCTGCTGGTCTCTGGGTTCCAACACCGGCCCATGCCGGTATTTTAGGGTCCCACATTGACCTCTAAGGGCCCGCACTGGATTCCGGAGATCCGATGCCGGTCTCCAAGGGTCCGCATCGGCCTCTGAGGGCCCACCTTGGCCTATGAGGGCCCTCCGCTGGTCTCTAGGTTCCAAGTCCCGCCCATGCCGGTCTGTTACGGCCCCACACTGACCTCTAAGGGCCCATGCTGGCCTGTAAGGACACGCATTAGTCTCTGAGGGCCTTGCACTGGATTCTGAAGACCCGATGCTGGCCTCTGAGGCCCATCTTGGTTTTTGAGGGTCTTCTGCTGGCCTCTGGGGTCCAACACCGGCCCATGCCGGCATTTTAGGGTCCCACACTGACCTCTGAGGGCCCATACTGGCCTGTAAGGACCCACATTAGCCTCTGATGGCCCAAGTCGGCATCTTAAGGTCTCATCCTGCCCTTTGCAGGCCCTGTACTGGTCTCTGAGGGTCTTAACCCTCGCCGGCCGGGGGGGGGGGGAGGGCGGGTGCCGCCCCTCCATAGGTTTTTTTTTCGCGATAGCTCCGAACACGCCGGCGATAGAGAGCTGAAGCTTGGCATACCTGACCTTTGAATCAAACGGGATCTTTTGACACCAACCGCATTTTCGGGTCAGATCAGGTCACTGACCCATGTGGTCATAAGTGAACCTCTGCACGGTCTTCAGATGTCGCAACTTCGCAACGCCCTCACTGCCAGAGGAGATTTCACAGGGAAATGAACCTTGGAGGACCTAGTATCCAATAGGAGTCTCTCAACTTGTATAATGTATATCTCGGATTTTTCCTAAAGTTCATATGAGGTCAGGTCATTTTCGTGACCTCACCATTAGGTATAAGTCAATGGGAATAAACTAAAAACTTTTTCTGGCGCCGGGAACGATCGATCTCCAACTATCTCAAGCACACCGAATCGTGATTTCATGCACTCCTTGCAAGGTTCGATGCGTCACTTTTGCAATGTTGACCTTGCGCGACGTCATTTATGAAGTTATAAGGGTCTTATTAGTCTTTCGTCAATAACTAGGTACCGATCAAATTGAGCTAGCGAGTCGGGAAAGCCACCTATGGACTCAAGAAGACCTGCCGAATCGAATGATATGCGACATGACCTCCTTCGACCAATTTCGTGACCTGGGGACGCCGACCTGACCGTGACCCGAGGTCAACACCCTAAGTTTACCTCACCCAAACAAAAAGTATATCAGTCGACGCGCCTGAGAGAGGCGAACACGATGCTGGCAAAATCGCGGCTCTGCGGCCATTTTTTGCGAAGTTATTCACCAAAAACGGAACCGTGCCTTGAGGCACTTGACCTGACCTCAGAGGTCACCGGTTTTTGTTTGTTTTGTTGGGTTAGGCCCTTTCGGTCCAATGAGACCATTTCAGAGCCGGAAGGATGATAGGATATAGGGGGAGACATTGGTCTGGGCAGGCACCCTAGTGAGTCGCCAGGGCTGAGCCCGTCCAGAGGACAGGCCACCCAGCCCCAAGGCACTCACTGCACCCGGCTACGGGGTGCGCTCCCTCGGGAGCAGCAGTGCCGCTCCAAGGGAGCAGCCCGCATGAGATAAAGTTGCCTGTCCAGCCCGGAGGGGGTTGCGGTGTGGAGGAGAAGGATTTCAGTATCCTGAGGATAGAAGCACGGAACGGTGTCAGAGGTCACCGGTTGACATAGGACCATAAAATCGGGTATCGATCTCTGCGTCTCGTAACGGCGCACACGCTCGTTTTACCGCGACGCGCTAGCTCCACCTGGGGCGAAACGGCGAGGGGGGTCGTACCCGCCCCCCGACCCCTCGGCCAGCGCGTATGTAGAAAACCTATAGGACCGGGCCGTGGAGGGTTAAACTGGTCTCTGAAGGCCCAGACCGTCTAAAAGTCCCACACCGGCCTCTGATAAGTGATAGTCAATCAGCCCAGTTGCAGTGGTCGCTGATATAAAACCTCTTAAAAACGTTATAGGCCTGGCTGAGCCTAGCTGGGCCGTTCATGCTGATTTTATAGGTATATTGAAAAGACTCGCTTTGCACGTTTCACGCTTGCTCGTAATGAAAAAGTTGCTGGATGCCTCTGGAATTTGCATGGGTGCCAACGGCTGCGGAGGACAGGGGAACGCGTCCATCAGTTTGAGTTTATGGACGGGAGACTCCCTGAAATTTCAACCAATTTTTTCTTTTTGTCTCGATTTTTTTTTTTAACCTCTGAGCATGTTTGCGAAAACAAAGTGGCCGAAATCCGAGGAGAAATCGGATTTTGGGGGTAGGTTAGGTTTTGGACCTCTGGAACCCTGGCCCCCCCACTTTCGAAAACGTTCCTACGCCTATGCATCTTACGACAGTGCTGAAAACCGTTAAGTGCAAGCTAGCCAAAATAACCAATCATATAATATTCCTGATTCGGTGCCGGGACAACGGGATCGTGCCAAAAGGTATGAAGCTTCGCTGCGTCTTATCATCAACTAAGGCAAGTAATATTTTGAAGACTGCTGAACACGCGCTTGTCAGGGATCAAATCAATAGTCTGAAACGGAGGAAGGCAGCTGAACTGAAAACGAAGAGTAGGGTTATTCTCTCGCTGCAGAACACCATGTCAGAGGCCGACTTCAACTCGGTGCAGCAGGCTACCGACAAGGCTGAAAGCGGTGTTTTTGAAGCAATAAAGAGGACCCAACGCAAGAAGTTTGCCGCACTCCTATCAGACAAGGAGAGATCCAGCGTACGTAAGAACACGGTCATCACAAAGTCGGTTGAAAACCTGAGCGGTCATGAGCTGACCCCAAACGAGCTCAGTGTTCTGGAGAAAGGGCTAAGCTTCGCTCCTACGCCTGACAGACTTCCAGTGAAAGAAATTATATGCGCTGTGGAAGCCAGCCTCTCAAAGGTCGCGGAAAGAGATGCGAATGTCGTAAGGTCGAGAGTCAGCAATATGCTCACCAGATCCAGAAGTCAGCCCACGAATGATAATCTGACCGCAGCTGAAAGAAAGGCTCTGAGAGACCTAGGAAAACGCGCTGATATCAAAATTCTCCCCGCTGACAAGGGTAACACGACAGTCGTGCTATCAGCCGAGGACTACCGCGATAAGATGTCACAACTTCTTGACGACCCAGCCTATGTTAGAGTTGACAGAGATCCTACAGCCAAGCGAGAGAGACAAATGCGGAGTGTAGTAGACGACATCTGTCGGAGAGGTCAAATGTCAGAAGAGCTAGCTAAGAAACTGAAGCCCAGCCATTCATCAGCGCCTCGGATGTACGGTCTTCCAAAGATCCACAAGGAGGGAGTACCTCTGCGCCCGATCACTTCCATGATTGGCTCCCCCGCTTACGGCATAGCCGCCTACTTGACCAAGATCATCAGTCCTGCTCTAGGGAAGACCGAGTACACGGTGCCCAATTCGAGCTCATTTGTTGATGAGCTAAAGCAGCTGGATTTGAATGGATCTGAAGAAATGATGAGCTTTGATGTCGTGTCACTCTTCACCAGAGTTCCGGTGCAGGAGGCGGTTGACGTCATTTGCGACAAGCTGGCTGAAGATGACACCCTGTTTGAAAGGAGTGAGATCGGCGTGGATTCCATACGGAAGCTCATGTTGGCCTGCTTGGAATGTCGCTACTTCCTATGCCTAGGTGCATTCTACGAGCAGAAGGAGGGCGCTCCGATGGGGCTCAGCCTATCTGTCGTCTTGGCGAATGCCTATATGGAACATTTGGAGCAGTCCATCCTGACATCCGCCACTCTGAAGCCCACACTCTGGAGACGCTATGTTGACGACACTTTCATCCTGTGGCCCCACGGCGATGAAGCTCTGCAAGAGTTCCACCAGCGGTTGAACGATTTCTGCCCAAGTATCCAGTTTACACTGGAGCGGGAGGTGGACCAGAAACTGCCGTTTTTGGACGTTCTTGTCCAGAGGTCAGAAGGTCGGCTGGGCACCTCAGTCTACCGGAAGGCGACCGCATCAAACGTGTACCTGAAGTACAACTCGAGCCACCCCGCGGCCATGAAAGCTGGTCTAATAAGATGCATGGAAGCCAGAGCAAGACGGGTCTGCAGCGACATGTCAAGTGTGAAGGAGGAGAAGAGCAAGATACGGGATGTGTTCGTAGCCAATGGCTATCCGGAGCCGTTTATCAAGAGGGCTATGAGACGCCGTGACGCCAGCCAGACCGTACAGGGGGAAGCCGCCGCCAGAGACCAAGAAGCCTATGCGGCAGTGCCCTACGTCCCAGGTCTCAGCGAAAGGATAGCCAAGGTTCTCAGGCCACACAGAATCAAGGTAGCTCACAAATCCAAGCGATTGAGGGGTCACCTGGTTAACGTCAAAGATCCCGTGGAGCAGAGCAAGAAGAAAGGGGCCGTATATGAGATAAAGTGCTCGTGCGGCTCCAGCTATATCGGAGAGTCAGGGCGACCAAAACAGGACAGATTGAAGGAGCACACCGCCGATATCAAGCACGGACGCTGCGATACGTCAGCGACGGCCAGACACTTTTGTACCTGTGGCGGTGACTTGAACCCGTTCGAGGCGAGAACCCTAGCCATCGAACCCCACTGGAAAAAAACGTAAAATCAGGGAGGCCATCGAGATCCGACAGCTGCGCCCGTCAATGAATCTCGACAGCGGCGGCGTCCAGCTGAGCCCAATATGGGACATTGTGCTAAATAAATAGTGGTTGGCACGCTGAACGAACACGCGAAGGGGGGGGGGGGGTCACCTTGTGTAAGTGTGACTTACCTGTACCTGAAGTGACGCTCTTTTTATTAAATTAGCGCTGATTGTCTAGATATTTAATTAAAATTCCGTGATAGACAGTGATATTGTATAAGTTCTTAGGAAGGCGGTATCGTATAGGTTATTTTATCTGCACTGGAGGACCCAGCTCCACCGATTGCATGGGAATTGTGTTATTTTGTTGTGCTTAACAAAGCTCGCACTGTGCATCACTCGCATTGAAAAAGGTACCACTACGAGTATCGAAATATTTGCTATCAATTTTTCAATATATATCACTCAAGAAACTCCGAAAATATTATTTCATATTCATTATAACTTGAGGAAAAGGTAACATGACTCTTAAGTCATACGATAATTGGGTCGCTAGTTCTACGACTGATCCACTGAGCAGTTTCGTGTGTATGTTGAACATATTTGCAGCTTGTTTTGCTTGAGCTACTTTTAATGGTGATTACAAATATAAATATCATTTTCGTGTGTGTATGAAGAGGTGGTATTCATTAGAAATTTGCAAGGTAAGTCGTCAGAGCATGCACATATGAGCAGCTGGGACTCAATGCACGCTGTAGAGACCCGAACGCGCTAGACACGCCTAAAAGGTACAGCAACGAACATATTACGACAGGAAGCTCACGCAAGAGATATCCGCAATGCAAACAATGTGACAGGAAAGACCGGACGGCAATATACTACCTAGGCCTCGCCAGTCACCACCCACCAGTATAACCTATCCTTGGCGATAGAGTTTGCAGAGGACGATAATGGTTTCCGTTGGTGGCTAGATCGTCGAATGGGCAGAGTTTGCGCCACATTCGTCGTATTGCAAACGTGAGAAAAACACTACGGGGCTGTTTCGAGAATAGAAGGGCGCTGCTAAAGTGCACACTGACACCTGCTGACGTCCACCTTCGGCCCCTGATCGATCACACAGCAGCGCGAGGGAAGGTGGGCGAAGGGCATCCTCTCAACGGTATTTTCATCATAAGCTACAAATAGCATTTAGCTTAATTGGATATTCAAGAAATCTTTTCAAACGTCTGTAAATGTTCAAAGAAAAAAATTGTAAGATCATAGATGAAATACCAGTTTAATAGAAAACGTAAAATTCCTTTTTTTAGTCAGCTTTGTTTTGCTTTATGAGCTTTTTAACTGCTCTGTTACGTATCACACACGCATTCTGCACCACCGTATTCTGATGTTTAGGCTTACAGGTGACACGAGGAAGGCACTCGGACTCATAGCTCAGAAAATGCACCACGCAAAAACAAATAGCACGCATAAACCGACAAAAGCAACAACTGGCATACCAGTCGCAAGAGTAGCCTCAGAATGATAACCCACATTTTTGCGTACGACGCATGATCAATGACGTAAATAATCTGCGAATATTTTCTATGGCAAGGCAATCACTGCGCAATTACTTTTACGAAATAAATTTGGTTACGTCACCTGAGTTGCATTCCCACTTACTTAAAAATGCAGAAAACTGGTTGCAGAGATCATAGGTAAGCTATTGAGTGACCGACCATGCCAACGGAGGACGTCGACGCTTATTTACCGAATCTGCGTCATTTGACCGTCATCTGATGACGGAATTGGCTTCGCAATGCTCGGATAAGCCGAGAAACTACGACATCGAGCCGTCTATGGGTGGTGGTGCCTGGAATACTGAACTTGGCTTCGAGCGGCAATGCCGTATGCGCAACAGGCGACTCAAGGTCAGCAGTAGGGGAGACAGGCACAGTGAGGCCAGGACGTAGACTGTGCTCATGACGGCCTACTCAGCACAGCATCTTCCCACGGTAGGCGGTGGAACTCGCCTCCTATCCTTTCGCCGCCTAATTGAGCCAGAGCCTCGCAAAGCAAAAAAAAAAAAAAAACGAGCGTGTGCGCCGTTACGAGAGGCTGCGACTGATATGTGCCTGATTGTACGGTCTGAAGAGGTCAACCGTTCACCTCTGAGATTATTGCATTGCAAGTAATCAAAGATGGGGATGAACAGCTTTTGACGCAGAGCATCGCACCCTGATCAGGGGGCCATTTTGCCCCCCCCCCCTGTGGTTTTTCTTCAATAGCGAGAAAACGACGGCGCGCAGCGCCGCCAAATTTTGGGTATCTTTTTGGGCATCAATTTGACAACTTAATACAAAATTTCAAGTCACAGGTCACCTTGGGTCAGGAGCTATTGAGGTCAAACTGAGGTCATGTTCGAGTGAAACTGAGCAAAAAACATGACATTTTGAAACGCTCACCAAATCTACAGTTTACAAGCAATTTTAACGTACCTACTTTAAATGGTTGTTTAGAAAAAAGACGGCGCTACAAAACTGTTATCTCGGATTTTCAGAATGTTGGGTTTTTGACCCCCCCCCCCCCCAAAAAAAATATATTTTTTTTTTAATCAAAAAATTTCCCAAAAATTTTCGAATTTCGTAAAAACCGGAAAATATGTAATAATCCCTACGCTCTTCGATATACATACCAAATTTTAGATTGATACCTCCTTTTTGGCCAAGTTATAGCGAAAAAACTTATTGATTACGTCAAATTTTTTAACTCAATTTTTAGCAATTCTAGACCACGTAGCGCAAAACGAAGACCCCGTGACGAGCTGACGTCATTTTTTGGGTCAGGTCAAAGGTCAAGGCTACCAGAGGTCACCAAAGGTAAAATGTTGACTATTTCAACATTTTGGAAACTGCCAACGGCTATCTCGGGAACCAATAGAGATACAGCGCCGCGGAAAGCGCATTCGATAGCTCCTTTACGGACCTTTCTGAATAATGTTCTCAGATTTGACCTCAGGTCAACGGTTTAGCCTCCAGAGGGCAAAAACTCCAAAAATAGCCTTTTTACGAAAAGCGTTTTTTCGGCAATAACTTTTGACTCAAAAGAGCCATGACATTACTGTTGCCATCATCGTGTTCCTCTCGTCGAGACGCGTCGAATGCACTATAATTTGCCCTTGAAAGGTCAACTTGAAAATTTGACCTCAGGTCAAGGTCATGACCTGACCGGAAAAGGTCATGTTGCATATCAGTCGATCCGCAACGTCGAGCCGAACACAACTATGGCGTTTTCAGCGCTCTAGCACGCCTCTATCAGAAGTTATTAGCGAAAAACTGTTAGATTCATTCTGTTCGTGACCTGAGATGACCTCGGGGACATAACGAGGGGTCACAGTTGCCATTTTCCGGTTCAGTGTGTCAATTTTACCTACATCTCGATGTTTGAGAGTGTCTAGAATAGTGTTCGTGCAAAACAGGCGCTTTTCAATTTTCTCCCCTTGACTTATCCCTCGCATGTGTAGGGGGGGGGGGTCGGATGGACCCCCCCCCATGGTTTTTCGCGAATAACTCGCGTAAAAAGCAGCCGATCGCGACGAAACTTTCAGTACCCTCGCATTGGTCAATTGTACACCTACCCTAAAAATTTCATGACCCTGACCCAAATTACCTTTGACCTGTGACCTCTTTTCCGAGACCATGTTTGGCCGGAATCGCGATTCCGCGTATGTCGGCTCGCATTAGCCGCGCGTTTGCAAGCTTTTCGTATTTTCAAACGTTCAAACATGTGATTTGATGTTGCTCCCATGCATTAGGGTGGGTGTCAATGTCACCTGAAGGTCAGGTCAGGTCATTGACCTTTGGTGACCTCGGGTGACCTCGGCTCACTTTTTCGAGTTTTACATGTTTCTAGGCTAGTTTTTGGAGCTGAATTCGAATTTAGCAACCATTTAAACATTTACGAACAGGGGCGGCGGATTCGGGGGGGGGGGGGCAGGGCGGGCAGCTGCCCCCCCTGGCAAACTCGTGGGGGGGGGGGCAAAAGTATCTTTTTGCCCCCCCCCCCCATAATTTGTGACAAAGCTTAGACAAAAAACCATATACCTGATTATGCTGTTCGATCATCTGAAGATGTAACCAGATGCCCATATACTTTATCATACGTTGCCTTTCTTAAATGGCAAGCGTTCGCGTTTAAAGGGACCCTCCCACCTTAACATTAGTTTTGAGTTGAGATAGCCAAGTTTGCGGCCAGGCTCAGAAACCACCATTTATCCTGGTCGCAACCCCCGCAGCTTTATGGTGTTCAAGAAATTTCTTCCCTTTACTTGCAGGGTGGGACCAGCGTGGTCCCTATCTCTTAACCATTACGGGAATCTGATGACGTCATCAGGCTTTCGAACGTCCGTCATTAAGTTTGACTAAAACGTTTTGTAGCACGCGGTGGTATATGCTACTTGCGCGCAACATCTGCCGCAAACGCTGCACTTCTAAAATAAAGTCGCTAGAAACAGCGGAGATCCCAATAAAGTAAACAAAAGTAAAAGTATAATATCTTGAAAACCGGTGAATATTTTTCGGTGAAAGTTGGTAGATATTCGTTTTCGCTCTTTCTGAACCGAGCGATATCACTTTCATGCCAATTCATAAACTTTTTTGAAGGTGGGAGGGTCCCTTTAATTGAAGTTTTCCTCTCTTCAACCTAGTTTTAGAGGCATTATAAGCGTCAACGTGACGCAGCGGCAACCCAGGCCTTCAGTGATCGCTTACAGGGGCGACGGATACGGGGTGGCAGAGGAGGCATCGTCCCCTAAGAAACTTTTGGAGGAGGGGCAAACGTATATTCTTGCCCCTCCATAATTTGTGCCCTAAACATGAGGAAAATTTCCATAACCTGATATTGCAGCTATGCGCTCCTACAGTTTGTCCAACGGTGCCTTTTGAATATGTGTAAATGCTAACCATTTCCGCTTTATATATATTTTTTTTGTCTTTTCAGATTCGATTTAGAGATATTTTAAGTGTGCAAGAGACGCAACTCATACCTTCAGTGGCTGTTTGCCGCTATTTTGTACCTACATAAATGTCAAATCGCAAGCGAGCGGAGACGGAAGGGCTAGCCATTCGCTTGCGGGTAGTTAGGACTAATGAGCGCTCATAATAAGCCACTCCCCGGATTTTTTTTCGAGCGCAACAGTTTCCAGCGCATAAAATGGTAAACGCCGAGGTCGTACACATTTACCACATTGACCAATGCACGGTATGGTATGACACCCAAAGGCCAGTCATCAGAGATCTGCTTTGGGCATTCGGAGGCTGGTGTGGGGCCAGTGTAAACACTGGATGTTCACAGTTCAGTATTCGCTTTATTTCAATTTCACTATTAAAAAAGTAAAAATTAATGTTGGAAACTTTTGAGGGTTAGGGCACTGCTCATAAGTGGGCCCCATCAGTCTAAAAGCTGGCTATAGAATAAAGAGCATCAAACACGAACAGTAGCGGCGGAACACCTTCAATTAAGGGGGGGGGGGCACTGCCGACTTTTGGTCCCATTCTTTCCATGCAACACCCATAGCGCTAACGTTAAAATGCCAAAATCAAAGGGGGCACGGTGCCCCGGTGCCCTGCCCGTTCCGCCGCCTAGGAGCACGAAAGCAAAATCTAAGGCATTTGGGAAAAAATGAGTATGCCCTGCAGCGTCTGATAACTACCACCTTCCAGTGGGTCAAGCCAACGGGGCCCAAGTCTATAATGGCACTTAACGATAGCACTAACCTTGTCTCACTTTTCGTTGAAGTCTGTTCCGAATGGTTTCGGCCACAGACTGGCTGCACTGAGGTCGCTTGGTATGTGCAACTGTAATTAAAGCCACCTGAGACGCCCTGACACCAGGCTGCTGAAGCTGGGTTGGAAATGCTTCGTCTTTGCAGATATCACTGGCCGCTGATTCTCGAGTGCCTGAACCGGTAGATGTCGTGGCAAAATTTGATGTAATAATTTGAACCTTACCGCAGTTAGCGCACCCTAAAGCCCTAATAAAGAAACGCCCCACCCAGAGCTTCTGGATTCTCGTTCCAGGCCACCGTTCCTTCACTCCAGCCCGCCGCCGCGCTCCCTCATCTGTCTCAGAAATATAGAAGGTTAAACGGAAATCGAACGTAAAATGAACAGAGGAAATGGTAACGAGTTACCTCATTGAAGAATAGCGCTCGCCTACTTCAAAAGGGTTGGCACCGTTCTTCAGCATCTGATATGCGATCGGGTTATGGCACAATTTTTCCCATGGGAGCTTTTCTAATAGGTACAGCAATACGAAAAGCGTTACATCGTCCACTGGCGGATCCAGGGAGCGGGCATTTAAAACAAATATTTACTCCCCCTCCCCCTGGCCCCTGCATCGCCCGAAATAGACAAAACGTACCTTATGTACCTATGTTTCCTAATAATAACACTTTTATCAGGATTTTTTTTTTTGCTTCTTACTGTTCAGCAGTAAAAAGCAAAAAAAGGAGCATGCAAAAGGCTCCTCCCCATAAGGAATCGAAATCCGAGGAGTTTTTGGATTTGGGACACTTTTTTGGGGGGGTATGTGCACTACAATGTCGAAAACGCCTTTCTGGATCCGCCTATGACATCATCTCGACTGGGACCTTGCCCCCCCACGCCAAAATCGAATCCGCCGCCACTGTTTACGAAGTAGTTTTGGTGCCTTCGTAACATGTTACGAAGCTGTCAGAGGCGGTTGACACGTACTGCGAATACCCGTCACAACCCCTACTGGTTGACCTGACCTGACCTGACCCGACCTGGTCTAAATGCTTAAAGACATCATCTGTGATCAAAACTAACACGATATTCGTGATCAGCACCCCGAAAAAAAAACCCTTAGCAGCCACACTTTACGACTTTCTAATAGGTCCCGATTTTCCCGACTTTGGGTCATTGACCTGACCTGGAAGGTCAACCAATGACCTGGGACCTTAAAATTGGGTATCATCGGCTTCCTCTTGTCACGGGCAACACGCTCGTTTTTTTCCGCGAAGCTCTAGCTCGATCAGGGGCCAAACGGCAGGGGGGTCCAACCGACCCCCCCCCCTACACATTAGAAGCTGGCAAACGCCGCACACATGCGAGGGTTATAATGGAGAGGCCGCAAAATTGACCTGACCTTAGGTCACCGATATCAAAATTCCGCCTAAACATTTTATAGATATCGTTGCTCTTATCAATCGCTGAAAGTTTCAAGCCAATTGTTCAGTCGGTGTAGCTATGACGAGCATTCTTATTTTTTTCTGAGGTGAGGTCACTTTGCGTAACCTGGTGACCTGACCCTAGGCGACCTGGGTCTTAACCCTCGCCCGCACATGCCATTTTCCCATCCTAGAACGCACATGGGGGGGGGGTGGTTGCCACCCCCCCCCCCCGCGCCATTTCGTTTCTGTTGGAGATAGAGCTTAGCGGTAAAGACCAAAAAGATTCTTTGGGAAAAGACGAATCCAATGATACCCAGTTTTACCTTCTCAGGTCAGTCATTGACCTTCCAGGTCAGGTCAAACTAAAAAATGTTGCTGTTTTGGGTCACCGTTGGATATCAAGTGCGCTGCTTACCATATACCGATGACGATACTGTTTTCTGGTGCCAAGCCAGCTAGAACCTCTTTGTCACACTACCCGACCAGATTTTTGCTGCTGAGGTCATTTCAGGTCAAGCTAGGTCAAGGTCAATTATATGTGTTTGTATGTCTGTGTGTGTCTGTGTGTATACTGATGTGTGCACCGATTGTTTTTGTGTCCATATTACATAAAATCATGATCTGAGAAGCTATTACCAAAAATGCAGTCAAAAAAACTTCACAAAAAGTAATTTCCGCTTACCTAAAACGCAGGGGCGGCGGATTCGGGGGGGCAGGGGGGCAGCTGCCCCCCTGGCAAACTCGTGGGGGGGCAAAAGTATCTTTTTGCCCCCCCATAATTTGTGACAAAGCTTAGACAAGAAACCATATACCTGATTATTCCGTTCGATCATCTGAAGATATAACCAGATGCCCATATACTTTATCATACGTTACCTTTCTTAAATGGCAAGCGTTTACGTTCAATTGAAGTTTTCCTCTCTTCAACCTAGTTTTGGAGGCATTATAAGCGTCAACGTGACGCAGCGGCAACCCAGGCCTTCAGTGACCGTTTACAGGGGCGACGGATACGGGGTGGCAGAGGAGGCATCGTTCCCTAAGAAACTTTTGGAGGAGGGGCAAACGTATATTCTTGCCCCTCCATAATTTGTGCCCTAAACATGAGGAAAATTTCCATAATCTGATATTGCAGCTAATAGCTATGCGCCCCTACAGTTTGTCCAACGGTGCCTTTTGAATATGTGTAAATGCTAACCATTTCCGCTTTATATCTTTTTTTTTGTCTTTTCAGATTCTATTTATAGATGTGTGCAAGAGACGCAACTCATACCTTCAGTGGTCATTTGCCTCTATTTTGTACCTACATAAATGCCAAATCGCAAGCGAGCGGAGACGGAAGGGCTAGCCATTCGCTTGCGGGTAGTTAGGACTGATGAGCGCTCATAATAAGCCACTCCCCTGATTTTTTTTTCGAGCGCAACAGTTTCCAAATAAAATGGTATAAAATGGTAAAGGCCGAGGTCGTACACATTGACGACATTGACCAATGCACGGTATGGTATGACACCCAAAGGCCAGTCATCAGAGATCTGCTTTGGGCATTCGGAGGCTTGTGTGGGGCCAGTGTAAAAACTGGATGTTCACAGTTCAGTATCCACTTTATTTCAGTTTTCACTATTAAAAAAGTAAAAATTTATGTTGGAAACTTTTGAGGGTTAGGGCACTGATCATTAGTGCCAGTGCTCCCCCCCCTCTGTCTAAAGGCTGACTATAGAATAAAGAGCATCAAACACGAACAGTAGCGGCGGAACACCTTCACTTAACCCGCGCCGTGCTGGGGGGGGCGTTTTTACGCCCCCCCCCCCTCAGGTTTTTCGCGAATATCTCAAAAACGGCGGCGCGCAGCGCCGCCGTTTTTGGTACACGTGTTCCTACATCATTTCCGCACATGTTGTGAAAATTTCAGACCTAGGCCGTTCAAGGTCAGGTCACCAGGTCACGTCAAGTGACCTTACCTCAGAAAAAGTTCAAAGGCTCGCTATAGCTACACCGACTGAACGATCACTTTGAAACTTTCAGCGATTGATATGAGTAACAGTATGTATAAAATGTATATCTCGGATTTTTGATATCTGTGACCTAAGGTCAGGTCAATTTTGCGACCTCTCCATTATAAGTCAATGGGAGAAAATTGAAATGCGCCTCTTTTGGACGAATATCGTTCAAAACGCTCTCAAACATCGGTTCATAGGTAAACATGACACACTGAATAGGAAAAATGCACCTGTGACCCCTCTGTGTGCCCCTGAGGTCATCTCAGGTCATGAACGGTCGCCAGCAGTTTTTTGGCTATAACTTTTGATAGAGACGTGCTAGAGCGGTGAAAACACGTCAGATGTGTTCAGCTCGACGATACGGATCGACTGATATGCAACATGACCCTTTTCGGTCAGGTCATGACCTTGACCTGAGGTCAAATTTTCAAAATGACCTTTCAAGGTCAACGAATAGTTCATTCGACGCGTCTCGACGAGAGGAACACGATGCTGGCAAAAGTAATGTCATGGCGCTTATGAGTCAAAAGTTATTGACGAAAAAACGTTTTTCGTAAAAACGGCTATTTTTGGAGTTTTTGCCCTCTGGAGGCTAAACCGTTGACCTGAGGTCAAATCTGAGAACATTACTCAGAAAGGTCTGTAAAAGGGCTATCGAATGCGCTTTTCCGCGGCGCTGTAGCTCTATCGGTTCCCGAGATAGCCGTTGGCAGTTTCCAAAATGTTGAAATAGTCAACATTTTACCTTTGGTGACCTCTGGTGACCTGACCTTTGACCTGACCCAAAAAATGACCGAAGTGTTTTCGTCCTTATTTTTGACGCTCTTTCGATTGCCGCTTACCGCGTGTCGCTACGTGGCCCAGGAGCCGAGTTAGACGGGGGGGCGTGAAAACGCCCCCCCCCCCCCAGCACTCGGCGGAAAGTTCAGGCCACCAGCACGGCGCGGGTTAAGGGGGGGGGGGACAATGCCGACTTTTGGTCCCATTCTTTCCATGCAACGCCCATAGGGCCAACGTTAAAATGCCAAAATCAAAGGGGGGCACGGTGCCCCGGTGCCCTCCCCGTTCCGCCGCCTATGAACAAGAAAGCAAAATCTGAGGCATTTTGGAAAAATGAGTATGCCCCACAGCGTCCGATAACTACCACCTTCCAGTGGGTCAAGCCAACGGGGACCAAGTCTATAATGGCACTTAACGGTAGCACTAACCTTGTCTCACTTTTTGTTGAAGTCTGTTCCGAATGGTTTCGGCCACATGGACTGGCTGCACTGAGGTCGTTTGGTATGTGCAACTGTAATTAAAGCCACCTGAGGCACCCTGACACCAGGCTGAAGCTGGGTTGGAAATGCTTCGTCTTTGCAGATATCACTGGCCGCTGATTCTCGAGTGCCTGAACCGGTAGATGTGGCAAAATTTGGTAATTGTGGCAAATTGTGGCAAAACACCCTAAAGCCCTAATAAAGAAACGCCCTACCAAGAGTTTCTGGCAGCTCCGTTCCATCGCTTCCATCCTCAGGACACATAAATCCTTCTCCTCCACGCCGCAACCCCCACTCCGGGCTGGACAGGCACCTTTACCTCATGCGGGCTGCTCCCTTGGAGCGGCACCGCTGCTCCCGACGGAGCGCACCCCGTAGCCGGGTGCAGAGAGTACTTGGGGGGGGGGGGGGGGGCTGATCGGTCTGTCCTTTCGGACGGGCTCAGCCCCGGCGACTCTCTAGGGTGTCTGCCCAGACCAATGTCTCCCCCTAATTCCTATCATCCTTCCGGCCCTGAAATGGTCTCGTCAGACCGAAAGGGCCTAACCCAACAAAACAAAACAAAAACAAAAAAGAGCTTCTGGATTCTCGTTCCAGTCCACCGTTCCTTCACCCCAGCCCACCGCCGCGCTCCCTCACCTCAGCCCTTCGTTCCCAGCTTGACGAGCGTTTGGGCCTTAGTTAAGCCTTGCTGTAGACTAACTGTATAAACCCATCGAGACAGCCCGTCTGGGTGAGCTTAGTTGGCGAACCACTGCCTTGAGGAGTGTTTCTGGCGGATCGCTGTCCCAATAGGTTTAGATGCGACCGACTGTCTCTGAATGTTTGAGCGGTCTCCTCCCGCTGTGAGCTAGTTTCAGTTGATATCTGTCTCAGAAATACTTTTTAAAGGAAGGTTAAACGGAAATCGAACGTAAAATGAACAGAGGAAATGGTAACGAGTTACATCATTGAAGAATAGCGCTCGCCTACTTCAAAAGGTTTGGAATCGTTCTTCAACATCTAATATGCGATCGGGTTATGGCACAACTTTTCCTATTAGCGATTTTTTTTCTAATACAGCAATACGAAAAGCGTTACATCGTCCACTGGCGGATCCAGGGAGCGGGCATTTAAAGCAAATATTTATTCTCCCTCCCCTGGCCCCTGCATCGTCCGAAATAGACAAACGTACCTTGTTTCCTTATAAAACACTTTTTTATCAGGATTTTTTTTTTGCTTTATACTGTTCAGCAGTAGATCCGTAAGGAATCGAAATCCGATGAGTTTTTGGATTTTGGACACTCTTTTTTGGGGGGGTATGTCCCCTACAGCGTCGAAAACGCCTTTCTGGATCCGCATATGACATCAGCTCGACTGGGATCTTGCCCCCCCCACGCCAAAATCGAATCCGCCGCCACTGCTAAAACGCAATTATCTTAGATGACCTAGGTTGACCTTGACCTTGACCTTGACATCTGTACATCGTCGAACAACATGTTCCATGATAGTTGGGAGGTAAGACTGGCAAAAAAGGCCGAAATCAAGGTGTCAAAAGCTCACAAGGCCCATAGCCAGCGCAAGATGTTGAGAATTGGCCATTTGGGTCATGACATTACCTGAAAAACAAGGTCATATCTCCAAAACCAAAAAACACAGAAACTTGAAATTTTCAGTGGACATCAAGAAAGGATAGAGGAGCAGCTATACGAAAAATCAGCCTTCTAGCTCTAAAAATGTTGAGTGCAGAGCAGAAAGACTACCTGGGGGGGGGGGTGGCAACCCCCCCCCCCATGTGCGGGCGAGTGTTAACCCGGCACCGCCTGGGCTATTTCCGTACCCACGACAGCCTGGGGGGGGGGGGGTCGGATCCGACTCCCTCCTCTGTTATCTATAGAACCAGTGGTCGCATCGAGCCCCGCGAAGCGGCGTTCGAAAGGTCTTTACGAGACCTTCTCAAAGCACTCTTAAGATTTTAAGATTGAGGTCAACTTTCGGGTCAAGGTCAGGTCAAAGGTCAAATTCTGGGGTTTTGCATGATTAGGCTTACGGACAGCGGAATCGACAGCTGCTGCTCGAAACTCACCAAAAATGACCTCAAAGACCTAGTGAAGGTACCATGTGCGTATAGGGGTCATACTAAGTACGGGTCAAGGTCAGGTCAGGTCACGAAAGGTCACGGTTTTCACTTTCTGCTACATGGGCGTGCGACACATGTTTTATGGCTTATTTTTCACGCCGAATCCGATGGTAATGGTAATATGTGACCCCAAGTCACTGTGCTGGTGATAAGTGTGCATTGAAAGCATAAAAAAATCGTTTATTCCATACATAACTAAACGAGGGCTAAGAAAAAAGGTTAATTTTTCACTTTTTTATTTTTGACATAAAAATGCACTTTTCTAGACGAGCTTTGTCCCAGGAATCTAGTGTTGCAATTTGTTTTCACATGCGATGTTCAGAAGTGCCTCTAATTCACGAAAATGCTTATGACGTCACCATGCCCTATGCATGTTGGAGCTATTTTTACAATTTGGGGGTCAAAAATCAAGATAGATAGTTGAAATTTTGGACATCTAATGTTCTAATATAGCTCTATGACATATATTCCGGTTTTTTGGAAATTCTCAATATTTTGGATTTTATTAGCTGTTTTCGAAAAAAAAAAAGTTTTTTAATTTTCAGGGGTGAAAAACGCATTTTATGGAAAATCCGAGATAGCCATTTTAAAGAACTCGTTGAGCTGCGTCTATTCATGTCCTTAATTTGCAATTTGCTTAAAACCCTGATTTTTGGCGATTTTTTAAACATTTACCACTTTTTGACTGAAAACGCCATGTAGTTACGTCACTAAAATCAATATATCTAAAAGAAAAATTGGAAATTTTTTTCTTAAAAATTGCACAGGAGACGTCAAATTGATGGGGGAGAAGGTATGCCAAGTTTCAAGTCGATAGCGTAAGCGGTTCATAAGTTATTCAAGAAAAACGGAGGGGGGGTCGGATCCAACCCCTCCCCCAGGCGGTCGCGGGTTAAATTTTCACAACATGTGCGGAAACGATGCACAAACAGATCGCTCCGCGCCGCCGTTTTTGAGATATGTGCGAAAAAAACCGCAGGGGGATGTTCAAACACCCCGGCCCGGCGCGGGTTAACTGCGTGCCCCCCCCCACACACACACACAGTGACGCGATTTCAGCTCCACTGGTGGACCAGCGCCATCACTGCCCCCCCCCCCCCCCAGTTAACATGTTAGATGAGGCCCTGGATGTGATTATTTGATCACCTGTGCTGCATGGCTTAAAAATTAAGTTTTATGAACGCGCCCCCACCCACATTGGCGGCATCCCCTTTACTTAGTGTACCATCGGCTCAAAACGAAAGTTACACCGCCTCTGGGTGTAGAGGGGCCAAAATTTATCACCAGTCCATGGCGTCTCTGCACAATAGACGACCACTGTGGCCTCAAGCTATCAGGCATCGGCAGTGGCACATAACGCTACTGCCACCTACAGCTCCCAAGTAGCGACATCTGTGCGGGAACACGAAGGTAAGGTGTTCCGTTTGGCTCTGAGGCCATTCCCCTCGGTTTCACTTCACTCTTCTTTTTTAGATGCGCACTAAATCATATACGGGGAGTATCTTAGTAAATATATCGCAACGTATAACCTAATGGCCAAACGGGGCGTGGGTTAACCCGCGCCCCGCTGGGCTATTCAGCCATACACACCCTGCTGGGGGGGGGGCAGATTCTGCCCCCCTGTCTAACTTCCGAACCGATGGTCGTAGAAAGACGGGGAAAACGGCAATCGAAAGCTCTCAACAAGGCCGATCTAAAGAGACCAATTTTTTTGCTTAACCCTCGCCGGCCGAGGGGGGGGCGGGTGCCGCCCCCCCATAGGTTTTTTTTTTCGCGATGGCTCCGAACAGGCTGGCGATAGAGAGCTGAAACTTGGCATACCTGACCTTTGATCCAAGCCGCATCTTTTGACACCAACCGCATTTTTGGGTCACGTCAGGTCACTGACCTATGACGTCATAAGTGAACCTCTGCACGGTCTTCAGATGTCGCAAATTCGCAACGCCCTCACTGCCAGAGGAGATGTCACAGGGAAATGAAACTTGCAGGATCTAGTATCCATTATGAGTCTCACAACTTGTATATCTCGGATTTTTCCTAAAGGTCATATGAGGTCAGGTCATTTTCGTGACCTCACCATTATAAGTTAATGGGGAAAAATGAAAACTGCTATTCTGGCGCCGGGCACGATCTCCAACTATCTCAAGCACACAGAATCGTGATTTGATGCACTCCGTGCAAGGTTAGATGCGTCACTTTTGCAATGTTGACCTTCCGTGACGTCATTTATGACGTCATCAAGGTCATATTAGTTTTTCGTCAATAACTCCCGACCAAATTGAGCTAGCGAGTCGAGAAAGTCACCAATGGACTCAGGAAGACCTGCCGAATCGAATGATATGCGACATGACCTCTTTCGACCAACTTCGTGACCTGGGGGTGCTGACCTGACCTTGACCTGAGGTCAACACCCTAAGTTGACCTGACCCGAACAAAAAGTAGGTATATCATTCGACGCGCCTGAGCGAGGCGAACACGATGCTGCCAAAATCGCGGCTCTGCGGCCGTTTTTTGCCAAGTTATTCACCAAAAACTGAACCGTGCCTTGGGGCACTTGACCTGACCTCAGAGGTCACCGGTTGACCTAGGACCTTAAAATCGGGTACCAATCTCTGCGTCTTGTAACGGCGCACACGCTCGTTTTTTCCGCGACGCGCTAGCTCTACCAAGGGCGAAACGGCGAGGGGGGGTCGTACCCGCCCTCCCCCCCCCCCCCTCGGCCGGCGCGTATGTAGAAAACCAATAGGTCCGGCGAGGGTTAAGTAGGTCAGAGGTCAGGTCAAGGTCAGGTCAAGGGTACAAAATGCAAGTTTCTACAGTATCGGCCTTGCACCGTAGTTGCCGAAGAATGGACTGAGACTGATTGCCCAAAACGTGTTCTTAGACTACCAAGACAATATTAGTTGCATACAATGTCATTCAGAGGTCAAGGTCAAGGTCAGGTCAGGTCAGGTCAGGTCACCAAAAACAAAATATAGAAAAGGGTATGTGCGACACATGTTTTATGGGTCATTTTGCTCATAGAATGCAATAGGCACACTCAATAAGTGATATGGACCACCGCTGGATGAATTTCAGGTCGAGGTCAGGTCAAGGTCAGGTCAAGTGAGGTCAAATTTTGAAGTAGGTTGTTAAGGCCTAAAAAGGTGTCTATCTGATGCAGTTTTTCACGGCAAATCGAATGGTGCTATTTTTGTTACCGTAAGAGGTCTAGACCTTCCAAAAAAATCATTTTTCAAAAAAAAAATTTGTCGTGACGTCATAAAATTTTCAATAACTCCCACATTTTTGAACCGATTCTTCTAAAAATTGATATGTAGGCGCACATAGACCACTCCTCTGACATATATTCCGGTTATTTGATACACTCAAAATTTTGGATTTTATAACTATATTCCCAAAAAAGTCAGTTTTTTAGAAGAAAAAAATTGGACCAAAATCCAACATTTTCAAAAAACCGAGATAGCCATTTGATAGACAAAATAGAATCACGTATAACCTTTTTTTGTTACGTCTTGATTCCTTTAAAAATGAAGATGTTAGCGGCGTTTGAAATTTTGCCGTTTTTGAGGCGAAAATGGCGAACATGACGTCACTAAAACGTCAATTTCTCAAAAAAAAAATCCGACGGATTTCGCTCAAACTTTCAGGGAACGTGTCAAATTGATGTATGATAAGGTACCGAAAGTTTGACGTCGCTGCAGCGTAACGCGCTTAGAAGTTATTGGCGAAAAACGGGAGAAGGGGGGGCAGATTCTGCCCCCCCCCCAGCTGGGCGCGGGTTAAACCCGAAACCGTGTCCTGATGGGGGGAAGCTATAATTCACCCCCCCCCCCTCCTTCCCTCCAGCCTTTTCGATATATCTCCAGAACCGCTGCGCCAATCGTGTCACCAAACTTCCTGTACACTTCCAGGCATCAATTTTACACATTGTGACTAAACCTTTTCCAAAGGCTACGATAGGTTGGCCGTGAATAACGTCAGAGTGCTGTCATGTTCTGCCGTTTTCGACCCGAAAAAGGTTTCGCGGGAAAAGCTGTCACCTACAGATTTGAACGTACAGAAAAACGTTCAAGACATAAAAAGTGAAGAAGTACCAGGGTTATAAAACTGCGATCTCGACACTTCGATTTCTTTTTATTTTGACCCCTAAAAATCGATTTTTTTTTTTAAATATGATAGCCAAAAAATCCCGATTTTTTTTTCAAAAACACAGTATATGTATATTAGGGTGCATCAAACGCCCCGATGTCTTCGAATCAATCTGTCTGTTGATTCAATTTGTTCCACTAGTAGCACAATGACGCTGTGCAAAATTAAAATTATATCGGATGCCATCTAGGGGGTCCGCATCAGCTATGAACATGCTTCATCACTTAACCTTTCCCGACAGAGGGGGTTGGTGTGACCACTGCTGTTTTTGTCGCGATGGGTCGAAACACGTCCGGTTAGGGAACTTTAATTTGGCTTAGCTGTCCTTTGATACTTTACCCTATTAGTGGCAGGCTCCTGGCTAGTGGCTACCCCATATTAGTGGCAGGGGGGGGGGGGCTGTTTACGACCCCCCTTGATATCTCGAGATCTAACCGGCCGATTTTCAAAATTCAAACGGCATTCGATTTGGCTCAACGAGATCTACATTTCTAAAAAAAAATTAAAAGATGTCAATAGGGGGGTAGAGGGGGTAAAAACGGGCAAATTGCAGATACATTTTAGACTGTTTATCACGGCCAGGTTTCTGAACCAATCTTAACGCAACTTTTGCCGATCGATAGAGAATGAACCAAGAATTCACATGAATCCTAAAAATATGCATTTTCAAAAATCATAGGCGGATACAGATCATTGAGATTGGGGGTACACAAAAAGTATAGTAAATAAGGTTTGTGTCGGTACTGTTTCTAAAAAGGGTGGCAATGGTCTTGTTATGTTACAATTTTCTTATGAGAGAACGACTAAAATTTATTGGTCATGCATAGGCGGTGTCAGGGCACCTATGTTGGGAGGTAAAAAATAACCCCCCTTTTTGGACGCCTGGATCCGCCTATTATAGCAAAAACGTGTCAAAAGAGGATGCACAATAACTTTGTATATGTTATCACATGATACCTTTCATTCACTGTTCGTAAAACTGGTGCAGCATCGTGATCTTCGCCCAAATGACTCGCTTCACGAATAGGACCCCCCAATCCCAGTGCTCTGGAGCCGCCCCTGGTAAAGTTATGAACTTGCAATTTTCAGGGAATGTGCCCAATTTAGTTTTAGGAAAAGTCAGAAAAATTCAGCATCGTAGCTTCAGCGGTTTCGGAGATATTCCCGAAAAACCTCAGGGGTGGATAAAAACAACCCCCCCCCCCTGCCACTAATAGGGTTAAGCCTGCACATTTGGCATTTGCTGTATTTTGATGTCAGGTCAGGTCAGTGACCTATGACGTCATACGCGAACCTCTCGATGGTCTAAAAATGCTGCACAGATTCGCAGCGCTCTCAGAGTCGGGGAATCTTTCGCAGGGAGACGAAACTTAGGAAAACACAAGCTTTCAATTTTTGCAGCTTTTTCCTCTGATTTTCTTTTTCGTAAGGGTCGCCTGAGGTCAGGTCAGTCACGTGACCCCTCCGTTATGCCCCATAGGTAGTGATACAGAAACTGCTCAGTTAGCGCCAAATATTATCCAAATTTGTTTCAGGAATTGAAATTTATGTTTGTGTCCCGTTTTCGTGGACTGATGCCTGGTCTGTATTCAACTTGGGCCTTACATATATGACGTCCTTTGACATCACTAAGAGTATTTGACATCATCGCGAGTTTTCCTCAATAAGCCCAAATTAAGCACGAAAATAATAACTATAGATAGTTTCAGCTTAGCCAAATGATACACATTACCATATTTAGGAAGTAGGACTTTTGCTGGGAGGGAAGACTGGGACAAATCGCTTCGTTAAGTTCCAATGATTAACCCTCGCATGTGTAGGGGGGGGGGGTCGGATGGACCCCCCCCCCCATGGTTTTTCGCGAATAACTCGCGTAAAAAGCGGCCGATCGCGACGAAACTTTCAGTACCCTCGCATTGATCAATTTTACACCTACCCTGAAAATTTCATGACCCTGACCCAAATGACCTTTGACCTGTGACCTCTTTTCCGAGACCATGTTTGGCCGGAATCGCGATTCCGCGTATGTCGGCTCGCATTAGCCGCGCATTTGCAAGCTTTTCGTGGTTTCAAACATTCAAACATGTGATTTGATGTTGCTCCCATGCATTAGGGTGGGTGTCAAGGTCACCTGAAGGTCAGGTCAGGTCATTGACCTTTGGTGACCTCGGTTCACTTTTTCGAGTTTTACATGTTTCTAGGCTAGTTTTTGGAGCTGAATTCGAATTTAGCAACCATTTGAACATTTACGAAGTAGTTTTGGGGACTTCGTAACATGTTACGAAGCTGTCAGAGGCGGTTGACACGTAATACTAATACCCGTCACGACGCCTACTGGTTGACCTGACCTGACCTGACCCGACCTGGTCTAAATGCTTAAAGACATCATCTGTGATCAAAACTAACACGATATTCGTGATCAGCACCCCGAAAAACCCCTTAGCAGCCACACTTTACGACTTTGTAACAGGTCCCGATTTTCCCGACCTTGGGTCATTGACCTGACCTGGAAGGTCAACCAATGACCTAGGACCTTAAAATTGGGTATCATCGGCTTCCTCTCGTCACGGGCAACACGCTCGTTTTTTCCGCGAAGCTCTAGCTCGATCAGGGGCCAAACGGCAAGGGGGGGGGTCCAACCGACCCCCCCCCCTACACATTAGAAGCTGGAAAACGCCGCACACATGCGAGGGTTAACTGAATCCCTTGGGTTAGAGCGGTTCTTGCATATTTTATGGTTTTGTGATTCAACGACATGACCTCGATACTTTGACTCTGGGCTCGCAGAAGACGCACACCATGATGAGCTCGCCGATATGAAGCCCGAAATTCCTACATAGTTGACCATGACAGCGTCAAAACCAAATGGAGTTACTTTGTCACGCATGCAGCCCTGACAAAACAGGGTTTCCTTCGCAGGCAGGTGTATCCGACGTTGTCAACGACCTTGCGGTTTCAGTAGCGACGATCAAACTTGATATCTTGGTTTTGTTGCCGCCCCTTGCGCTATTGAATGTTGCCGATGTTTGGGCGCGGTCTTGCCGGGGTGTGACTGACGATGATCATTCTGACTCGGTTTTCATATTTATCACATGGCATTGACCCAAAACAATAGGTCATGACCACATGAACGACATAACCTCAGGTGACCGGAATGGAATATCTGAGACATGCCAATTGCCAGTTGCTACTTTCTGAGTTTCAACTCCTTGTGAAAGACCCTTCCCCGTGCGTCGACGAGTGGATGCAACGCTGAATGACCGGCGCTATATGTTGTTGCACATGGCCCAGAAAGACGGGAGAGAGCGCAGGCCTTTCAAAAAGCAGACGCACTGACACTGCAGTAGCGTCTGATGATAGGAGCATTGTCTACTCATCTCGTAAGCGTGACTACATTGAATCGTTTGAGCATTATACAATACAATACAATACAATACATTTATTTTCAAGAATAGAAGCAGAACACAGGATACAAACGCATAATCAGATTGGTGCAAAAGAATAAAATTCTTAAATTAACCCGCGCCGTGCTGGTGGCCTGAACTTTCCGCCAAGTGCTGGGGGGGGCGTTTTCACGCCCCCCCCGTCTAACTCGGCTCCTGGGCCACGTAGCGACACGCGGTAAGCGGCAATCGAAAGAGTGTCAAAAATAAGGACGAAAACACTTCGGTCATTTTTTGGGTCAGGTCAAAGGTCAGGTCACCAGAGGTCACCAAAGGTAAAATGTTGACTATTTCAACATTTTGGAAACTGCCAACGGCTATCTCGGGAACCGATAGAGCTACAGCGCCGCGGAAAAGCGCATTCGATAGCCCTTTTACAGACCTTTCTGATTAATGTTCTCAGATTTGACCTCAGGTCAACGGTTTAGCCTCCAGAGGGCAAAAACTCCAAAAATAGCCGTTTTTACGAAAAACGTTTTTTCGTCAATAACTTTTGACTCATAAGCGCCATGACATTAGTTTTGCCAGCATCGTGTTCCTCTCGTCGAGACGCGTCGAATGAACTATTTGTTGACCTTGAAAGGTCATTTTGAAAATTTGACCTCAGGTCAAGGTCATGACCTGACCGAAAAGGGTCATGTTGCATATCAGTCGATCCGTATCGTCGAGCTGAACACATCTGACGTGTTTTCACCGCTCTAGCACGTCTCTATCAAAAGTTATAGCCAAAAAACTGCTGGCGACCGTTCATGACCTGAGATGACCTCAGAGGCACACAGAGGGGTCACAGGTGCATTTGTCCTATTCAGTGTGTCATGTTTACCTATGAACCGATGTTTGAGAGCGTTTTGAACGATATTCGTCCAAAAGAGGCGCATTTCAATTTTCTCCCATTGACTTATAATGGAGAGGTCGCAAAATTGACCTGACCTTAGGTCACAGATATCAAAAATCCGAGATATACATTTTATACATACTGTTACTCATATCAATCGCTGAAAGTTTCAAAGTGATCGTTCAGTCGGTGTAGCTATAGCGAGCCTTTGAACTTTTTCTGAGGTAAGGTCACTTGACGTGACCTGGTGACCTGACCTTGAACGGCCTAGGTCTGAAATTTTCACAACATGTGCGAAAATGATGTAGGAACACGTGTACCAAAAACGGCGGCGCTGCGCGCCGCCGTTTTTGAGATATTCGCGAAAAACCTGAGGGGGGGCGTGAAAACGCCCCCCCCCCCCCAGCACGGCGCGGGTTAAAGCACCTCTCTGCAGAAACGATAGCCAATACTTAACATGAATGCAACATAAACAACGAAATAAAATGACACTTTACAATGTCAAAACCGCCGCCGCGGCGCACCACACCCGTCACCCGCCCACCGGGTCACTCATAGCCTGCCGCCCCCAGGGGGCGCCACGCACCGCCCGGTCCGTCGTCCGCCGCAGGGCGCAGTTAGGTGGAATCGTTTTGTATTGATAAGGAAATTTTGAAAAAGAGAAGCTATTTGGATGCCGTCTTTCAAACTTAGATCGGTACCACTGAGAAGAATGTCAAGCTTCTTTGAGTTGTTTGCTTGCTGGAACTTTGAGGTTATGTAAGAGATTTGACGAAAGAGTTCAGACCGCAGCATGTTGAAATGGGGGCAATTTAGTACGAAATGTGCTACGGTCTCTTTTGGGCTCCCGCAATCACAGTAAGGAGAAGAGGCTTTTTGAATTTGGAAAAGATTATCGTTTAGAGTTGATGCATTGAGTCGTAAGCGTGTGTGCAAAGTGTTGCCAACTTTACAGCCAGCGCTGTTAAATTTGGATGCAGGCTCTGTGCCGAAAAGGGAAAATATCGCTCTCTTAAAGGATTTCAGGTTAGGTTCGTGTAGTGTCGTCCTGCCGTCCTCGTCCGCCACTCACAGTCAGTCTTCACATAGACGATGGTATTAACTCAAAGAGACATAACAAAAGAGATACAGAAGAGCGCGCTCCGCGCCTCTCAGCCCCCGGCCGGCGACTCCCGCCCGGCCGCCGCCCAGCCGCCCAGCCGCCCAGCTGGCCAGTCTGCCCCTGTGGCATGCTGTGCCGCCGCGAGCGCCCCGCCGGGCGGGCGGCCCAGACACTACATCTTTCCCCCCTACACAAAGGCACACCTACGGACACCAACGCACAGGTGCACGAACACGTCTCCCAGATCGCGTGCGGTGCCCAGGCACGTCGGGCTGACGATCCGGCCGCTGCTCTGGAGTCGGTGCCGCCGCCGTGGCCTCAGCCGGAGGCTCGTCGACCGGCTCCGGCGGGGAGCGGACGACGGGAAGATCCGAGAGCTGCGGCTGCTCATCGTCTCCCAGCCCGGTCGGAGGCGATCCAGTCCAGCGAGTCAGCCTCTCGTCGTGGACCAGTGCTCCACTGTCCAGCCGGTACGCCGATGGTCCAACCAGCTCAGCGATCCTGTGAGGAGCAGAAAAACGGTCTCTACCTTTCCTGGGCACAGGCATGACACGGTACCTCACCCAGTCACCGACACTGAATGACGGTTTGACAGATCGGTTCCTCCTGTCCCAGTACGCTTTCTGCCGCCTCTGCCGTTTAGCGACACGGTCCCTGGTACGGGCACTGTCGGCCGCTACCTTACCCGGAGGGTGCGTGGGTGCATGCAGCATCGTCCGGAGTTGACGACCATGCAGCATCTCCGACGGACTCAGGCCGGTGGTTGCATGAGGCGTCGAACGGTACGTCCTCAGGAACTGGCGCACCGCCTGTGACCAGTCCTGCTTCTCCTTGGACGCCGTCTGCAGCGCGGACTTCACCACTCTGTTCATGCGCTCCACCGCTCCAGCGCCTCTGGGGTGGTACGGCGTTACCCGTACATGCTGAACGCCGACCCTCCGCAGGTAAGCCGTGAACTCTGCGGACACAAAAGCCGTACCGTTATCAGAGACCACCTGTAACGGGTACCCCTCCCTGGAAGCAACCACCTCCAGGAACTCGATCGCCACCTCCGTCGACGGGCTCGAACAGAAGCCGACCTCTGGCCACTTGGAGAAGTAGTCGACCAGAACGATGGTGAACCGCTGCCGCTGTCCTCCGCCCTCCATCGGCCCGATGAAGTCGATCCCGACCTTCTCCCACGGTCCTTCAGGCAGCGGTACAGGGTGCAGCGGAGCGTTCCTCGGAGTAGCCGTCTTGTCGGAAGATGCACAAACCTCGCACGCTCTGACCATCTCTTCCACCGCTGCATCCAGTCCAGGCCACCAGAAGTGCTGCCTGATCCGCTGCTTCGTCCGGACTATTCCTTGATGTCCCTCGTGTGCTGCTGCTAACAGACGCTGTCGGAGGCTGGTCGGCACCAGTAGACGCTCTCCCCTGACCAGGACATCGTCTACGGCTCCAAGCTCCCCCCTGAAGCGGTAGAACGGCCTGAGAGCTGCCGGACAGTCTCCGTACCGCGTCGGCCACGGCCGTGGGATCTGCTCTGCCAGCTGCTGCAGCTGAGGGTCCGACCGAGATGCCGACACCAGCTCCTCCCTCGTCACCGCCTGCAGATGAGCTTCAACTGCTGCTACGGTGATGCTCTCGTCATCAGCTGCCTCCGTCACAGGTGCTGGCAGACGCGACAGTGCGTCAGCAGTGTTCTCGCAGCCGCCCGTGGCGTCCTGGCCTTCCGGCTCACTCAGGTGTACGTCAGCTTCTTGCTTCTGCTGAACTGGTGCTGCTACCTCCACCAGCCGAATTCTGTGAACCTCTGTGATGCGGGGAAACGAACATCCTTCATGTTCATCTGACTGATCAGCTACAGCACAAACCGTACTGCCATGTACTATTGATACCTGGAGCAGCTTCTGCAAGTCACGACCCAGCAGTGCTACCGATCCCTCCACAACGTACAGCGAGGCGGCGAGGCGGGTACAGACAGACCACGTGACTCAACATCACACTTCAGCACGCCAGCAACAGGTAACTCGGCACCCCCATAGGCCTGAAGTTTCACTGCGGCCGACTGTAGCGGTAAGTCACCAAACTGAGCCTGATACTGCTCCAACGGCAAAATAGAGACACCTGACCCACTGTCCACTAGGAATCGCAGCCACTTGCCTGCTACCTTCAGCTGGATGTGTGGGTCTTCAGTTGACTCAGCTCCGACGGCCAGCACTTGGACGTTTGCGACGGGCTTCTCTCCAGAAGTCTTCTTCCCCTTCTTCGGGCAGCACCGCCGGAAGTGGCCAACCTGGTGACAGTCGTGACATACGGCGACACGTGCAGGACACTGCTCATCTGTACTCCAATGACCCACACGTCCACAAGCAAAACAGGTACCAGCCCGCCCTCCAGAGGGGCTTACCTTCCGTCTTGAAAGTGGAGTCATACTGCGCGTGCCGTGAGCGTACCGCTTGGTGGCCGTTGCTGCAACGCTGACCGGTGCATGCTCCCGCTCTGCAGCTCCAGTCTGCAAGCGTCCCACCGCCTGCTGTCGCTCCAGCGCCTGGTCCTCTGCAAGGGCAACAACCTCCAACCGAGGCAGAGTCAGATCATCCTCCCTGCAGAGACGTTCACGCAGACGAGCAGACGAGCACCCCTCTAGGAACTGGTCCCTAATCATTTCGTCTTCAAGGGCCCCAAACGCACACCTCTGGCTACGTTCTCTCAAGTTCGCCAAAAAGGTACGAACAGTGGTTTGGCCCTGGGTGCATTTGCGAAACAAAACTCTCTCGGTGATCACATCTGACTTTTTCTCAAACAAACGACTCAATACGTGAACAGTGGCATCGACCAGTGACATTGTAGCCGCACGCCCCTCAAACTTTGGCTCAACACCGCCCTGACTTGGGACCCCTGTTGGGCACTCCGCCCTGAACAGCCTCCTGGCTTCCTGTCCCACACAATGGAGAAGCAGTGCCTGACGCCTCTGCTCTCCCCAGTCAGTCCATCCAATGGCCATGGCATACACTTCAAAATCTGATAGCCAAGCAGACCATGACGTTAGCGGCTTGCCCGGGGTGGCTAACAAGGGAGCTGGCGGACGTATCCCCTCCATCTTAGCCGAATGCACTGTACCTTAAAGCTGGGAGAGTCGCAAATCCTCGTCGCCAAAATTGTGTAGTGTCGTCCTGCCGTCCTCGTCCGCCACTCACAGTCAGTCTTCACATAGACGATGGTATTAACTCAAAGAGACATAACAAAAGAGATACAGAAGAGCGCGCTCCGCGCCTCTCAGCCCCCGGCCGGCGACTCCCGCCCGGCCGCCGCCCAGCCGCCCAGCCGCCCAGCTGGCCAGTCTGCCCCTGTGGCATGCTGTGCCGCCGCGAGCGCCCCGCCGGGCGGGCGGCCCAGACACTACAGTTCGGTTCTTATTGTTGCTGGGAGGTTGTTCCAATCCCTTGTAGTTTGGGGAATAAATGATTTTTGAAAAAGAGTTGTTCTGTTGTTAGGGAGGGAAAGTGTGTCAGCATTGCGAAGTGCAAGTCCTGTATTTTCATGTCTTGTGTGAGGTAAGATGTCTTTTATGTATTGAGGAATGTCTGCAGATGGGTTTAAAAGTTTGTGATAAAAAATAAGTCGCTGTTTAAAACGTCTTGTCTCTAGAGTCTCCCATCCCAATTCTGCTAAGAGTTTCTTGTGTGCCGTATGAAATAATGTGCCAGTCACTAGCCTTGCTGCTCGCATCTGAAGCTGTTCAAGTCTCAATTTGTCTCTAGTTGTTATCAATCCGTCATAAACGATACCTCCATAGTCGAAAATTGGTAAAATATATGTGTTGTATAATTGTAAGAGTATGTCACGAGGTAAATACTTAGCAATAGGGTATAGGGGACTGAGTGCGATGTTGACTTTCTTGATGACGTTGTTTATGTGGTCATGGAATCTTAGATCGGTTGACAGTGTAAGACCTAGATGGGTGTGACTTTTAGTAGGCGGCACTGGGCGTTTGTTGAAGAACATGATAGGTGATTGTGATGTTGTCGCGTGGGTAAAAGTGATTTGCTTGGTCTTGTCCGCACTGAAGTTAATATGCCAACTTGTTCCAAAATCTGAGATAATGTTCAAGTCATTTTGTAATGATTTGCATGCTGTGTTAAAATCTTGCTGGTGCATAGCTTGCTGTGGAGGCTTGGTAATGGATTGTCTCGAATATGAAGTGTATAGTGAAGTGTCATCGGCATAAAAGAGTGAATCGTTATGAGTCTTGCCAGCTAGGTCATTTAAATAAATTAGTGCGAGTAATGGGCCTAAAACACTACCCTGCGGGCATCCTGCGTTGATGAGTAGCGGTCTAGAGGTACTGTTTTCCACACATACTTTAATACTTCGATCAGTTAAATAAGATTCAAGCCAGCTGTGGAGTGATCCGGTTATCCCGAAAAGAATTTTGCATTTATGTAAAAGTCCAACGTGCCAGATTTTGTCAAAATATTTGCTTATGTCTAAAAATATTTCAGTGAAGTCATTTCCAATGTCGAGTGATTGGTACAGATTGTGAGTTAGGTAAAACAGCTGGAGTTGAGTGCTATGGTTCGGTCTATACCCGCTCTGTTTGTCGGTTAAAAGATTGTTTTCAGTAATGTGACTATAGATGTGGTTGAATATTATCTTTTCGAATATTTTGGAAATGCAGGGAAGGAGACTAATAGGCCGATAATTAGAGGGGTCAGAGGCAGATCCTTTTCTTTTGAAAATTGCGTGTACTTTTGCTTCCTTCCATGTTAAGGGGAATTTACCGAGACTTAGTGATTTATTGAATAATTTTGTTAAGGGCGAAACTATTAAAATTGCCGTAAGTCGTAATATTTTCGGCGGGAGATTGTCTGGGCCGCACGACTTATGGATGTCAAGAGAATTAAGAAGTTTTAAAACTTCTCGCTCCGTTATTACAATTTTGTCTAATTTTGGTACAATGTTGCTTGGTGGCTGTATATCGGGCGCCCCTCTGTTTCCTGTGTTCAGTCTCGACTGATTTGCAAAGTGGTCGTTAAGTAAGTTGGCTTTGGCATGGTCGTCGGTAACAGTTTCACCGTCTGGTTTGATGAGTGGAGGTAATGCTTGAGTTTTGGTTTTCCCTGTCATACTTCTTAAAATTTGATGGTATTTGTGTGGGTCATTTTTAGAAGATAAAAGTTTTTGCACCTCGTTTGTTCTATACTTGTCTTTGAGATATTTATTGAGCTCGGTTGTTTTGTTTCTTTGGTGTTTCCAGCGTGTCCAACTCACTTCTGTTTGTTGTCTGAGCGCTATTCTAAAATACCTGTCTCGTTTGCGTGCCTCCCGTTTGATTTCGTTCGTGTACCATGGCTTGTCATTGTGCCTGGATCGTATCGTTCGGGTAGGTATTGCTTTGTCAGCTGCGTTAAGAATGGCGTCAGTAAAATCTATCGTGGCTTGATCTATGTCTTGATTAAGAATGGAGTCCCAGTCAGTTTGTGTGAGTTGGTCGGTGAGTCGGTTTGCGTCTAAAAGATGATAATCGCGTACGGTCTTAAAACTAGTTGTCTTCGTTGTTGGTTTTCCGATGTTAATAGTTAAATAAACTGGGTAGTGGTCAAGTTGAGAGAAGGGAGAGGCTATGCCTTTGTCAGTCACTAGATCAAGGTCATATACGTAAACTAAGTCTCTTAGGTTGGCAGTATTGGCGTTTGGTCTGGTTGGTTGGTCAATTAGTTGAGTGAGCCCAAGAGTAGATGTTGTGTTGTCTAATTGTTGGTCAAATTGTGTTATTCCACTGTGATTCTGATATTTTTCGTCGAGATAAATATTGCCAGCGTTGAAGTCCCCTACGTAATACAATTAGTGAAGGATTGAACACCCGCGCAAGCATTGCACTTTCGGCGAGCAACTCAGTAAATTCGATTATTTTCTCTTGAGGTGAGTTTGGTGGAATGTATACGCAACATACTATGATAGTTTTGTTCTTAATTTTTGTTAGTGTCCAGATCCATTCGATGCTACCAGTTTCTAGTTCGGGTAACCGTTTTGCTGCTAAAGTTGATTTGAAATAAACTGCAACGCCTCCCCCGTGCCTTGAGCGATTTTTAATATAAGGTTCGTGATAGTTGTGTAATTTATATAGGCTGGGGTGTACGGTGTCGTCGAGTTTCGTTTCAGTAAGTGTGAGAATGTCGATGTCAGAGCTCTCAGCGAAGTCTGATAGCTCGTCAAGTCTGTACGAAGATGTGATGCTATTTATATTGATATGTGTGATTTTCAGGTTCTGGTTATATATAACGGGTCCCGGATTTTGTTCTACCCCCTACCCCCTTAAGGGTGCGTTTCACGCGACCTTTACACCACCTGGCGAGGATCTTGCCGACATAGAGATACGTTTCTAGACCAGTAGATGGCCCTAGCGCTGAACGCCGGTTTGTTGTCATAGGACAAGTATCACATTTCCCCTGTCCATCCATCTGTTAGCGCAGAGGGGTTGGACTGCCGGGCCGCCCCTCCCCATCCGCGCCCCGCGAGTTCGGGGAGGATTGGCAGTTGGCACGGGTCCGCCGCGCCGCGCCGGTCAGGCCGGGCGGAAAGGACCAGATGTCATGTTTTCAGTCGAACCACATTGGGCCGAACCCGCGCCGACACACATGGATAGGGAAAGACCGGACAGGAAAGCAGCTTCAGTCACATTCATAGTGTTAGCTTCATTAATCCTCGCTTGGGGAAGTGAGACGTTTTTGGTCAAACTTGCAATTTTTGCCCGTAAAAGCTTGGGCTACGTGCAATTTTTGCCCGTAGAAACTTGGCATAGCTTATCATACATCAATTTCTAATCGCGTGTGAAATTGTGGAACCCCGGTCTCAGAAGTTTAGGTATATCCTAGATGCTCGAAACTCGGGTTATTGCATGAGCTATCAGCATGAGCTACACTGTACCTATAGTGCCGGACTATCGCATCAGAAGGCACAGAAGAATATGCATTAATAAGGCCATTGGTTGCTACAACTTGTATGTCTCGGAATTATAAGTTCATCCGGACTTAAATCCCCCAAGAAATCGTTCGGGTCGGAGCTTTCGAATTGTATCACAAAACTTCGTCAGCGTGTCGTAATCGGGTTCGGGGGTATCGGTCGCAAAATTTTGAGGACGTTTTGCGATCGATTGGATTCCCCGTGATGAGGTACATCGAAATACCTATGTACCTTTTTATGCAAAAGTATCAACTTCGAAATTTGACCTTTTTACAACACCAGCCTTGACCTAACCTCCACCAGAAATTAACCTAAACCGTCCCTCATGGCCGTCTAACCAAAACCATTGAGTTGGAAATGAAAAATTGGCCACAAAACATGCATCACACGGCCCTAGTAAAGTTGGGTTCATGTGTTGACCCTTGGTGACCTGACCTCTAGGTTACCTAACCTGGTATCAGTGACGTCTTTTAGCAACATCTGTACTAGGCAATCAACGCTATATCGATGATTTTCGATAAAATGCCTTTTAATCAATGTTATAACGCATTGTCTAGAAGGCCCGTGAACGGTGAAAAATTTTAACTTTGACCTTACCTGTGACGTCATCAGTGACCCTGAGGTCAATGAAATTAATTTTCTCAAGGCAACAGTGCTATCGAACGCCGTTTGAGTTTTGCGAATCCGTCCAATGAGTTTCGGAGATACGCGGGGGGCAAAAAATAGCCCCACCAGTGTGCGTCTTAAGGTTATGTGATCCTAGGTTAACCCGCGCATGACTGGGGGGGCTCGCCCCCCCCCCCTCCCGTTTTTTAGCAATATTTTCTAAACCGTTTGACGGATCAACACGTAACTTGCGGTACCCTCAGGGGCATCAATTTGACACGTTGTGTCAAAATTTCACCTTTCTAGCTACCGTAGTTTGGCCGGAAATGACGTCAGAGTAACGTCATGTCGGCCGATTTTCATGCAAAATACTGAATTACGGCAAACGCTCTCAAGAGCTCAGTTTTAAAGCTAGTTCCATTTTCTTTGCATGAGTGGACTACAAATACACGTAGCTATCAAACTGCTATCTCGAATTTTCGAAATTTTGAAAATTTTGAAAAATATGTATTTACAATTACAAAAAATATATTTTTCGATTTTTTCAAAAACAAAATACTTTTCGCAAAAAAACGGAATATATGTGATAGAACACACAATGATGAACTACCTTTGCAAGCTTTAGCCCAATGTCCTTAAAAATAGCCAAGTTATTCGCATTATTGTCAAAATTTTACAATTTTATGTTTTTTCAAATCCATTTTTCAGTACGCTTTTGACGTCGTACAGCAATATAAATGGCACCATCGTGTTCCTGAGCTCAAACTGCATTTGATAGGCACCTTTTTTGTTGAAAAATTTCATTTTCAAAATTTGACCTTTTCTGACCTGAAAGTGACCTGACCTCCGGTAAATTCAGCTGACAATGACCTCAAATGACACAGACGACACTATTTTCGAAATCTACGAGTAAAATGGACTATAAAACATGCGTCACGTGACCGATACATGATATACAATTTTCGTGACCTAGGATGACTTGGCCTTGACCTTAAAAATTCGAAGTAAAAGTTCGGTACCCTCAGCGTATCTAAGGCATCCGTCAAGGAGTGCTTAAACCAAAAATGAGCCTGATCGGTCCGGCGGTCAGAGCCTAAATTGTGAACTAGCAAAAATGTCGATAACTTTTACTTTGACCTGACCTGTGACGTCATCGGTGACCTCGAGGTCAATGAAACTAGGTTTCGCCCGACAGTTTTTCCAGGGCTATCAGACGCTGTTTGAGTTTTCACGATCGGCCCAGTAGTTTCGGAGATAGGGGGCTCTGGAGAGCCCTCCCCCCCCCAGTCACTCGCGTTATGGAAAATACCCTAGTCATGCGCGGGTTAACCCTCGCACGACCAGGCCATTTCTCATAACACGAACGACCAGGGGGGGGGGGTTGTTACGACCCCCCCCCCCTGGCGTTTCGAAACGGAAGGTCGTAGAGCTTAGCGGAAAAAACCAACGGATTGCTCTCAACGAGATCTCGCGATTGGTGGTATATTTTTTGGTCCTAGGTCAACATTTGACCTACTTTTGACCGGTCAAAGGTCAAATTTTCGGAAAAATAGACTTTTTTCAACTTTCGGCGGCGATTGCGGCAAAACGGTGGGAGATATCGACTTGAAACCTTCACTATCGTGTTCCTTGATCAATTCTCTATCGTTTGGTATGTATTTCGTTTCCCTAGCTCTAAAAATAGCGCGTTGGGAGCGCCGGAAGTCGGCAAGGTCACAGTCGACGGCAGAAATTCGAAAAATCAAAATTTAAATTTTTGAAATCTGATTGTATTTTTGGATTTGGGAGGTCCATTTGCTCCCTATAGAAGCTAATATTGCTGCATATTCCCATTGAGGTGACAAGAATTAGCAAAATAGTGGTTCGGGCGCTTTTCAAAAATAGTACCGGACGCTGTTCCTCTTGTGACGTCATAGCTCCGTGACCTGACCTGACCCGGTCAAATTTCTTATACCATATGATAGCCAATGCTTGCCCCAACATGCATGGGAAGTTTCATCACGATCCATCAACCGATGTCCGTACCACCGGCAGGAAACCTCGGGCGTTGGCACTCAGTTTGTGAAAATCCGGCCGGAGGCTGTACCTCTTATGACGTCATAACTCCGTGACCTGACATGACCCGATCAATTTTTTTTCGGCAAAAGATGCGCAAAGGTTGCCCCAGAGGGCATTGAAAATTCCAGCCCGCTAAGACAAGCCGTTTAGCGTGCACTTCGAAAAAACCTCAGGGGGGGGGGGTTGATACAACCCCCCCCCCTAGGCGTTCTAGGGTTAATCTTTGACCTTGACCTTTCGAAGTCAACACATATATGCTACGAGGCGAAATTACGAGAGGACTACGATGCTGCTAATTGCTATTATGCAGTTTTTGCCTAGCTTTATTGCTTCAAAACTGACACGTGAAAAACTATCTCTAGAGACGCTATTATGACTGAAATTCAATCAACTATACACCAGTAAAACGCCTTTTGGGCGAAGAACGAGCGAGCGAGATAGTGAGCCCTGCACGTGCGGAAGGGCGAGAGGGCACTTCAAACGGGCTTGTGCAAAGCACCCTTCTAACCGGTCGCTAGCGGTGTGCCAAATTTGAACGCAATCGGCCCAGCCGTTCCTGAGATCTGGAAGCGGCATTCTGCACGTGCGCACGTGCAAAGGGGTCCAAAATGACTTGCACGGCACCCTACTAACTGGTCCCCAACCGTGTACCAAATTTGAGCGCAATCGGCCCAGCCGTTCTCGAGATCTGGAAGCGCCCCCTGCACGTGCGCACGTGCAGTAGCACCGTAACCGCAACACATGGGAATGCATTGCCTGGTGGGCGCCTACCGGTATGCCAAGTTTCAGCGAAATCGCCCCAGTAATTACCGAGTTGTTAAAATGGGAACAAATTTGACACCTCTTCTTTTTGTATTTTGCACGTGCAGTGGGGGTCACTCACATAGGTCAAGAGTATCCGACCTTTGGTAGAAGGGATGCAGCTACACTATAAAAATTACCGCAAGACAATCGCTCAAGCCGCTGCTGAGATATGGGCCTCTCAAAATCACTACTTTTGCAGGACAGCTTGAACACCTTTGACTTTTCACGTGGCACGTGCCACGACGGTCACTGAGGTGTATCAAAAGTAGTCAATTACGGGGTAGAAGGGATGGGGCTAACCAGAAAAAAAGACCGCATGCCAATCGGTCCAGCGGTTGCTGAGATATAAGCCTCTCAAAAGCGTTACAGGCCGGGCCGGGCCGGGCCGGGCCGCTCATACTGAAAGTTTTCCCTTATATTGAAACAGGGGCGGATCCAGGAAAACTCCAAGGGGAGGGTCATGAATCGAAGTGGTGCCCCTACCTATACCCAAAATAAAAAACTCAACGGATTTCGTCCACTTCATTTTGGTGGTGCCCCCATTTTCAGTTTTTTTATTTTTATTTTTTATTTTTAGTCAGTATCTTACCTCTTAGCCACAACCACATTTACCAATTGTAAGCAAGTATACATATATGAATGTGCTATGTGTATATATGTTGTGGACGCTGAGTAATGAGTACTTACCAGGAACGTTATCAGGTAAGCAAATCGTTGTCAGTCCGACGAACTTGACCCTGGCGTCTAAAGGGTCTGTCCTTGACACTTCAGGCTTGTCAGGGGCACCAAAGTCCTTCCAGGGACACCACAAACCTGTCAGGGGCACCTACGGCCTTGTAGGGGCGCCACAGGCCCGCCAGGGGCACCACAGGCCTGCCAGGAAGCAGGGGCACCACAGGTCTAGCAAGTATACACGACAGGCCTGTCAGGGGCACAACGGGCCTGTTGGGCCCATGAGCACCCCTAGGGGCAGGGGCACCACAGTCCTTCCAGGGGCACCGCAGGCCTGTGAGGGGCACCAGCGGCCTAGCAGGGGCACCAGTCAACACAGGCCTGCCAGGGGCACCACAGACCTGCCAGGGGCACCAGAGGCCTGCCAGGAGCACCACCGACCTCGCAGGGGTAACTTGGGCCTGTCAGGGCCCAGGGGCACCACGGGCCTGTCGAGAGGCACTTCAGGCTTTTCAGGGGCACCATAGTCCTCTCAGGGCGCAGGGGTAGCAGGGGCACCAGAGGCCTGCCAGGGGCACTACAGGCCTAGCAAGGGCACCACTGGTCTATCAGGGGCACCACGAGCCTGTCATAGCCAGGCATCTCAGGCTTGTCAAGGCCCAGCGGCACCACAGGTCTGTGAGGGGCACCAGCGACCTAGCAGGGGCACCAGTCAACACAGGTCTGATGCATTTTCCTAACCGCGCCGATTTCGCTTTGTTGTATTATTTCGTTCTGAGTTCTGTCGCCACCGCCGCCGTGTGAGGTTGTGTACCGCCAGTGTGCCATCTGCTGCCACCACCGCCACCAATATAATTGAAGTGCTCATATATTCAAGTTTTTTTAAGTCAAACCAGAGAGCCGGCCCTATTTATTTCATTTTGATTTTCAACATAGTCCTCCGGGCCGGATGACTTTTTGATTTCTGTTAAATTTGCTTCTTTGATGATTTGCTGATTGATTTTGACTGATCAAGACTGAGATTGACTTGTGAATTGTGTATATCAAGATGGAGAGTGAGGCACAGCTTAACCCGCGCCCCGTAGGGCTACCGGCGGACCCTACCACCCGTAGGGGGGGGCCGTATCGGCCCCCCCTAAGATCTCGGAAAGTTACCGGCCGATTTTCAAAATTCAAACGGCGTTCGATAGCCCCACCCGGGAACTACCTTGTGACCAAATTTCATTGACCTAGGTCAAACCGATGACGTCACAGGTCAGGTCAAAGGTCAGATTTTCACCGTTCACAGGCAATTCGAGAAATGTGCTGTGAAAGCGAGTAAATTGGTAATTTATTGAAAACCATCGATGGTACATTGTTCGTCAAACACATACTTTGCTATCTGAGGTCACTGATACCAGGTCAGGTCACAGCGAGGTCAGGTCACCGGGGGTCACAATATGAATGTGTCGTGTGATACATGTTTTATGGTCCATTTTACATGACAAATGCGATTATGTGGGTTAGGCAACCTTTGGGGCCAGCCTAGGTCACGTTTTTGTGAAGGTCAGGTCAAGGTCAGGTCAAATTAGGTCAAATTTCAAAGTTGATATTTTTGCATAAAATGGGTATCGATTCGATGCAGCTTGTCACGGGGAGTCTAATGGTGGTCTTCGTTTTGCTCTACGAGTTCTAGAATTGCCAAAAATTGAGTTTGAAAATTTGACGTCATCATTTTTGAACAGTTTTTTCGCTATAACTTGGCCAAAAAACAAGGTATCGATCTGAAATTTGGTATGTAGATAGAAGACGGTAGGCACTATCACATATATTCCGGTTTTTTCGAAACTCAAAAAACTTTTTGGATTTTTTGGCGAATATATAAAAAAAGGCTTTTTTGATTTTTGGGGGTCAAAACCCAAAAATTTCAAAAATTCGAGATAGCAGTTTTGTAGCCCTGTCAATTCTACACCTTTTATGTCCTGATCATTTTTCTGTATCTTCAAAGCTGTAGTCCTGACAGGTCTTCTCGCGAAGGTCTTTTTTCGGTCGAAAATGACAGAACATGACGTCACTCTGACGTCATTTGTGGCCAACCTATCATAGCCTCTGGAAAAATTTTTGGTCACAATGTGTAAAATTGATGCCCGGAGGGGTCCTGAAAGTTTGGTGGCGATATCTCCAGCCGTTTAGGAGATATCGACCGAAAAGGACAGGGGGGGCCGTTTCGGCCCCCCCCCCCCTACGGGGCGCGGGTTAAACAGAAAAGGACTGTGGCTCGAGGTGAGGCAACCAGACTGATGAAAGAGCTTGCCGAATGTGATAATTCTCAAGAGGACGACCTTGCCTTGGCAATACACCACCTTGAGCAGCACGTTGATCTGATGACCGAGATCCAGGTGAGCCTGACAAAGCTGTCTGTGCCTGATGATACCTCGCATGTTCAGGATATGCAGGATCAGATTTTCAAAGCTAAGCGTGTGCTTGCTCGTCTGGAAAGGAGCTCTGAGGTCTCTGTTGGAAGGGCTCAGTGTGTGCCGCCTTACCTGGGGGGAAAGCTGGACCTGAAGCTGCCCAAGTTCTGTGGGGATGTGGAAAAGTGGTCAGAGTTCTGGAGCCTGTTCTGTGTATCTGTCCATGACAACCCTGCTTATGCACCTGTCGAAAAGCTGGTGCACTTGAAGGCGCACCTCGTCGATCAGGCAGAGGTGGCTGTGCAGGGTCTTCCCATCACTGACCAGGGCTACTTGAAGGCTGTGGAGACCCTGAAGGAAAGGTTTGATCGCCCAGATTTGTGCATTAAGGTGCTGATGCAGAGATTGTTGTCCACCACCCCTGTGCACAGTGACAATGACTTGGTCCGCTTGCGCCGCATGATTGATGGGCTGATTTCTGAGGTCAGGGCGCTGGAGACGATGAACGTGTTGCCTGACTCATATGCTGTCCTGCTGATGCCTGTGCTATTGTCGTGCATCCCTGAGTCATGGAAGATTGAGTGGCTGAGATGCAGTGCTGACTCATCTGATGAACTCACAGTCTTCCTGAAGTTTCTGCAGAAGGAGATGAGCATCAGGGAGGAGGCAGCTGCTCGGAGGAAGAGGACCACCAGTGAGCAGCTACCTACCGCAGTACCTGGGAAGCCGACAGTCAGCATGCTGAACGTGAGGCAGAAGAAGGGACCTGACTGGGTATGTCTGGCATGCGGAACGGGTAAGCATGGCCTGGCTGCGTGTTCGGCCTACCGCACCATGACTGTGCCTGTTCGCTGGGATGTTGTGCGCCAGGCTAAGCTCTGCTACCAGTGTCTTGGCCCCCATCTGCTGCGTGCTTGCCACAGCACCCGATGCCCATGGTGTGGTGGCCCGCACCACTCGTCATTGCACCCACCGCCCGGAGAGCATGCAGCCCTCATGCCTACTGAGAGATGTGTACCTGATCGCGGACAACTGTCACCCCCTGCCGCTGCTGCTGTGTCTGAGAGTCGCATGCCTGATCGCAGACCATTGCCGCCCCCTGCTGCTGCTGGTACTTTTTCTGCCAACCAGGGACGGATGTGCATGGGCGTGCGGAGCCAGCAGCACTGCTACGTGCAGACAGCGCTCGTGGAGGTGGCTGGTCCTCGGGGCGTGCGTCTAGTACGCGCGCTGATTGACGGCGGGGCAGACGCCTCCTTCATCCGGGCTTCACTGGCTGACCAGCTGGGACTCGAGAAGGTCGGCCAGGGGACCTTCGCGTGCGTCGGATTCAAGGAGAGAGTTGAGGAGGCTCACCAGTACGACCAAGTAAGCGCGCGGCTCACTGGATACCAGAAAGGTGAGGCCGAGCTTGTGTTCTGGAGAACTGATAAGCTGTGTGCGCCCGTGGGAGCTCCACCACCCATTCAGTCTCTGCCCCCAAGTGTAGAGCTTGCTGATGACTTCCGTGACGGACCTGTTGATGTTCTAATTGGGTGTGATCAGCTGTACAAGGTGGTGTTGTGGAACCAGGTGGAGGTGAATCCTGGCCTCCGTCTGGTGGAGACTGTGTTTGGGTATGTGCTCCATGGACAGTCTCCAGGCCAGCAGACGACCCGGCAGCGGCACGCCTACCGCTGTCAGCTGGTTGACGTCGAGCGAATGTGGACGCTGGACGCTGTGGGAGTCGCCGCAGAGGAGACCGCCGAGAGAGACCCACCTGTACCGACTTGGAACGCCACCGAGAACAGGTATGAGATGGGGCTAGTATGGAAGTCCGACCAGCGCCCAGTGTCTAACCTGATGTTATCGAAGACCCGGACTCACCGTATGACAGAGAAGTTGAATGTTGAACAGTTCCAGGAGTACGATGACCACCTGCATCAGCTGCTGGAAGACGCTGTCATCGAGCCCGCGCTGCCGAGTCCGCCATCAGAGTTCATCTTACCGCACCGAGGACTGCACCGCAACGGCAAACTGCGAGTGGTGTTCGATGGATCAGCGCCAGACGGTGCAGGTATGAGCCTGAACTCCTACCTTGAGCCGGGAGAGAACCTGCTGCATCGTTTACCAGCTGTGCTACTTAACTTCCGTTCAGGAGCCGTGGGTTGTCAGACGGACATTCGTGCAGCTTTCCATCAGATTGTACTCACTGAGGAGGACCGTCAGTTCGTGCAGCTGCTGTGGGCGGGCCAGCGGCTGAGGTTTCGCAGGGTCCCGTTTGGACTCACCTGTTCGCCCTACATGCTGCTGTGCACTATCGCTGAGCACGTCCGCCGGTGTCTGCGCGATGAACCTGTTCTGTTGCAGAAGGTTCAGGATTCCGTCTACATGGACGACATGTGCCCGTCCTTCAGTACGAGGGCGGAGGCAGAGGCCGGACTGACGAAGATGGGTGACGTCTTCAGCGAGGCCTCCATGGATCTTCACAAGACCAGGATGTCTGGTGACGACACTGAGGACGAGAAGGTGCTCGGCCTACTGTGGAGCACAAGATCGGATCGTCTGGCCGTGACCGTGCCACAGGTGCCCTGCCCTGGCACCCGGACTGAGCTGCTATCTGCTGTGAGTAGACCGTTTGATCCGCTCGGCGTGGTGACGCCGTGGCTGATCTGGGGGAAGGCCCTGTTTCAGCGTACCTGGCTTGACGCTGAATGCACATGGGATAGTCCCCTGAGTGGGGAGCTGCAGACCGAGGTCCGAGCCTGGTGGAGAGACTCGCCGGGGAGGGTGATCTGGTTCCCTCGCCTAGCCGGAGCGCGTGACGATCAGTCCGGAGCGACTTTTCACGTGTTTTGTGACGCGTCTCGGACCGCCTACTGCGCGGTGGTGTATGTGGTCCAGGGTGGGGAGCCTGCCCTGGTGATGTCGAAGAGTAGGCTGGCCCCCCTGTCTCCACATCTAACGATCCCCAGGCTGGAGCTGATGGCCGCTGTTGTTGGAGCCAGGTTGATGGACTTCATCAAGAACGCGCTGCATCTGGAGAGCGCAACAGTCACCTACTGGTCCGACTCGACCGACGTGCTTCACTGGCTCAACCGGAGGCGGCCTCTCAAGATGTTCGTGGAGAACCGGGTGAAGACTGTGCTTCAGTTGACGACCGCCGACCAGTGGAGGTACGTCAGAGGCTCTGATAACCCCGCTGACATAGGCACGAGAGGGGTAACGCTGACCTCTCTCATCGCCTGTGACAAGTGGTGGAAGGGTCCACCATTTGATTTGAGTCCGCCTGACTATGATACCTCGTTAGTGCTACTGACGCCTCCCTCAGCAGAAGCCGAAGCAGAGACGAGGCCCGAGGTCAGACGTCAGGTCGTGACCGTGAGACGAGGGCGTGGCCCTGATCCGATTCCGGACGTCATGCGTGGACCGTTTGATGTGACTCGGTGTTCTCATCTCAAGCAGGCAGTGAACCGCACCGCGTGGATTCTTCGTTTCGCGCACAACGCCAGGCACCAGCGCACGGAGAGGAGGAGTGGAGCGCTGTCACCCGAGGAGCGCCGGGAGGCGCTGCGGTTCTGGATCCGGGTCTCGCAGAGTGCCGCCTACGCGCCGGAGCTGGAGGCGCTGACGGCTGGCGCGCCGCTGCCACCCAACTCGCGACTCGAGAAGGTCAGACCTCGTCTAAACGCAGATGGTGTCCTAGAAGCTGTCACGCGAACTCACGAACCTGCTCTGATCATTCTGCCCGAGTTTGCCCATCTGACCACCTTGATAGTGGATGATGCACACCGTAAATCGTTTCACCAGGGTACCCGCACCACACTGGCACTGCTGTCTGGTGAATACTGTGTGAGGAGACGAACTGTTCATCGTGTAGTCAGTACATGCTTCAGATGCCGGAGGTACCGGGGTGCGCTGTACCGGTCAGCTGATGGCGCGCTGCCCCTGTTCAGGACGGAGCCCAGTCGTCCGTTCAGCCGGGTCGGTGTGGACTTTTTCGGTCCGATGTACGTCAAGGGCGGCGACAAGGTATGGGTACTGCTGCTTACCTGTGCCTCGTCGCGAGCTGTGCATCTCGAACTGTGTAAGACTCAGAATGTCGCTGACGTCAAGTTGGCTTTGCGCCGCTTCTTTGCGCTACGTGGCACCCCATCGCTAGCTGTGAGTGACAATGCCAGAACGTTTCATGCCCTGCTCGGGCACCTACCTGCAGCTGTGACCTGGCGCTTTGTACCCGAGGCGGCGCCCTGGTGGGGCGGCTTCTGGGAACGTTTGGTCGGGATAACCAAGAAGTCCCTGCGCATTACCCTGCACCAGTGTTATCTTACCCATGAGGAGTTGGCAGTCACCCTGTATGAGTTGGCGTTACAACTGAACTTCCGACCTCTCACCCCAGGTGACGACGACGTGCTGACGCCCGCGCATCTGTTGTTCGGGGTCACGTCCATCCGTGGCGTGCTCTCTCCGTCTGGCCACGAGCTGGACAGCCTGAGTCGGCGCTGGCGGCACCAGCGGCTGGTCAGCGAGCACCTGGTTCAGCGATGGACCAAAGAGTACCTGCAGACTCTACGCACGTGGAGCTTCTCTCAGCGCGGCCGTCCGGTTCGGCTGCCCGAGGTCGGAGAGATTGTGCTGGTGCACGCGGAAGGTCCGCGTGGTCGCTGGCCTCTGGCGCGCGTGGTGTCCCTCCTGTCTGGAGCGGACGGCCGCGCTCGCGCGGCGAGTATCGTGCTAAGAGGGCGACTTACCCGCCGCCCGATCAACAAACTGTTGAGACTAGAGGCGTCGGAGTGAAGTGAGCGTCGGCGAGGCGAGTGCCGAAAAAGTGACTGTGTGCCGAGTGAGGAGAGACTTTTCGAAGTGACGGCTCACTTCGAAAGTGGGGAGTATGTCGCTATTCGTTACTGCCCTGTGACCTTTTTTTCTCCTCATGTTACCGTACCGTATTTGTTTTCCATCGTTACTGTGTTGTATCCTACCTTTCCTTTACGCCTCGTCATTTTATTTTACCTGTGGCAGCCCATTTGGTAACCCCTGCATCCTTCACGAATATTTTCCTAACCGCGCCGATTTCGCTTTGTTGTCGTATTTTGTTCTGAGTTCTGTCGCCACCGCCGCCGTATGAGGTTGTGTACCGCCAGTGTGCTATCTGCTGCCACCACCGCCACCAATATAATTGAAGTGCTCATATATTAAAGTTTTTTTTTAAGTCAAACCAGAGAGCCGGCCCTATTTATTTCATTTTGATTTTCAACACGCGGGCCATACAGCCAGAGACATCTCTCGGCGATTTTATGAACTAGCTGTGCAATGACTTTCAAATGAATAGAACTGCATAGTGATGCATGCAATGATGATTCACTCTACAGGACTGAGTAGAGAATCGATGTCTTTATGATTCCTAGCAGCCACATTTTTGAAATTGTTGTCATGGCGTTCATGCAATGCACTGCAAGATGAAAATTGTATCATGCAAAGCATAGTACAAAATTCGAAAAAAGGCTTGCTAGGAAATGTTTCCCTTGACTTCGTCAGTCCAAAACTGCAAACATCACAATCGTGCGACAATCCGTTATTAAGTTCTATTCGTTTGAAATTTTGATTTTGCAATATGTTTGCCTAAATTGCTCAATATGTGTGGATTGCAGAACAACGGTAACCACTCTGTGATGACGAGGTTAACGTCATTCATAACATATCCAAAAACAAAGGCAATCGAAGCAACGATGCTCTAGATATTTACGAAAAACGTTTCTCATAGCGTTACGCGTGAAACGCACCCTTAAAAGTAGGATGCTGATGTCCCAAAAAATGTTAAGTTTCCACCACTGAATATATGATTTAGGATTGAAGGATGGGCGCTTAGGATGGGAATATCTGACTGGGATGGAGACAGTAGGAGAGCGATATTTACCCGAGACAGCATGACCAATGTAGGAGATGCACTTGTAGTGGTCAGTTGCGTTGAGAGTTGCCGATTTAGGGAGCCCAAGAAGTTTTATAGCGCCTGGAGAGTTTGTCAAGTCGCACCAGCTGGTGAAGTCTGGACGGGCGGCGGCGAACGCAAACGCACCTGAGGGCAGCGAGGCGTACAAAGTTAGTGGATGTGACGTGGGTCCGGGTACGATACGCGCGCGGCGACCGGAATGCACAGCAGTGAGTTGGTATTGAATTAACCAAGGCTAAGGCAATTAATAAAGCTGATTCGATACGTAAAACGAAACATAATGATAAACCGAAAGTGACGTTGGCTAGAAATGAGTATAAATATAGTTATGCAGACACGAAAGCAAAAGTGCAGCAATAACAAAAGATTACCGGCGAAGCCAGCGCTGAGATAAAGCTACAAATTGTAGATAGGCTCATCTAGAAACCAGCTGTCTGCGTCAGACAGAGACAAAGACAGGGAAATTGACAGAGACCATGAGAAATAAACAAAGCGTAACTGAACACAATATGATTAAACACGGTAAAAATGACGCGTGTCCCAATGCCCACTCCCGATCACTCCCAGTGCCCCAGTCCCGACCCCAACCCCGTCCCAACGCACTCCCCCTCGCCCCCCCCCCCCCTCCCCGACGCCCCAGCCCCGGCCTAGATCCTGTGCCTACCCGACCAGTCACCAGGTCAGCGAGCGACGATACCAGCACACAGTGACTGATACAGTTACAAACCGTGTGACAGATGTGAAACCTCCGGGATCCGTTGTCCGGGCCGAGACCCGATCATGCGGGCAGGCAGACGCGGCGGGCAGGACTCGGCTCCGGCTCCGTCACCCGAGCTCCCGCCCCGAGCTGGGAACCGTACACACGGGCAGGCAGACGCGGCGGGCAGGACTCGGCTCCGGCTCCGTCACCTGAGCTCCCGCCCCGAGCTGGGAACCGTACACACGGGCAGGCAGACGCGGCGGGCAGGACTCGGCTCCGGCTCCGTCACCCGAGCTCCCGCCCCGAGCTGGGAACCGTACACGCGGGCAGGCAGACGCGGCGGGCGGACTCGGCTCCGGCTCCGTCACCCGAGCTCCCGCCCCGAGCTGGGAACCGTACACGCGCGCAGGCAGACGCGGCGGGCGGGACTCGGCTCCGGCTCCGTCACCCGAGCTCCTGCCCCGAGCTGGGAACCGTACACACGGGCAGGCAGACGCGGCGGGCAGGACTCGGCTCCGGCTCCGCCACCCGAGCTCCCGCCCAAACCGTGACTACATTGAATCGTTTGAGCATTGAACACTTACGAAGTAGTTTTGATGCCTTTGTAACATGTTTCGAGGCTGTCGGTGGTGATTTACACCTACTATGGATAGCTGGCCAGGACGCCCACTGGTTGACCTGACCTGACCTGACCCGACCTGGCCTAAATGCCTGGAGACATCATCTTTGATCAAAACTGATCTGAAAATCGTAATCAGTACCCCGAAAAACTACAACAAACTCAATTTACGAAGTTCTACCAGGTCCCAATTTTCCCGACTTTTGGGTCTTTGACCTGACCGGGAAGGTCAACCAATGACCTTGGACCTTAAAAATGGATAGATACCACCGGCTTCTTCTCGTTACGGGAAACACGCTAGATTTTTTCGTGAAGCTCTAGCTTAATCAAAGACCGTGCATACATACCTACAATACATACATACAACAGCAAGAGGGTTCAACGGACCTCCTCCCCTGTACGTTAGACGCACACATAACACCAATAAGTGCGAGTGTCAAGACTCCTATAGGTGAAATCAGATACATTTCAAATTGATTTGGTGGACAGTTTTAGGATAGCACTTGCAATGATTAGCGATGCTAAAAGATATTTCGACCTATGAATAATTTCAAGTAACTTGTAATTAAGCGCCATTAATAATCAGATTCATGAAGATTCGTTAACTTTAGGGTCGATGCGGACCCCCTAGATGGCTTCAGAAATTCTTGAAATTTGGCATGGTGGATACATTTAGGATACCTAACAAATTAATTTCGGTGACAGGAGGTTCACATAAATTTTTCGAAAAAGTGGGGCGTTTGATGCACCCTAATGTATGTGATAGCCCCTACCGACTTCTATTTACATACCAAATTTTAGATTGATACCTATCTTTTGGCCAAGGTAAAGCGAAAAACTGTTCAAAATTGATGACAAATTTTTAAACACAATTTTTTGCAATTCTATAAGACTGCGAAAAAAACTAGAGCGCAAAACAAAGACCACCATTAGACTCACCGCGACGAGCTGCATCTAATCGGTAGGTACCCATTTTATGCAAAAATATCAACTTTGAAATTTGACCTTTTTTGACCTGACATTGACCTGACCTCAGCCACGACGTGACCTAAACCGTTCCTAATGGTCTAATAACCAACACCATTGAGTTGGAAATGAAAAATTGGCCATAAAACATGCAACGCACAGCCCTAGTAAAATTGGGTTCATGTGTTGACCCTTGGTGACCTGACCTGTGCCCTGACCTAGTATCATCAGTGACCTCTAATAGCAACATATGTATTAGGCAGCTGACGCCCTAACGCTGATTTTCGATAAAATGCGTTTTACCATGATGTTATAGCGCATTCCCTAGTAGACCATAGAACGGAAAAAACATTTTATCTTTGGCCTGTGACGTCATCGGTGACCTCGAGGTGAATGAAATCATATTTTCCTCGACAAATTTGACAGGGCTTTCACACACTGTTTGAATTTTGCGGATCCGTCCTGTAGTTTCCGAGATACGAGAGGGAATAGCCCCCCCCCCCTAGGTCGCGTTATAAACAGACCCCACCAGGGCGCTGGTTAACGAGTTCTTGATCTGAGGTTAACAGGACTTCGTCTAACATGTTAAGTGGGGGGGGGGCAATTGCCTCCCCAGTCGAGCGGACTGCCCCCCCCCCGTGGCCAGCATTCCTTCCGCCCCAGTCAAAACGCGAACCCGTTGAAAAATTACCTTCTCTGCAATATATTTTTGCCTTACCTTACTTGTATTTGACGAGAACGGAGAAACATTAAAAAAAAAATCATCTCGTGACCGTATGGCACCCCCATCAGGTGAGGTGTGGCGCCCTCCTAACCCTGGTCCCCCTTCGCGATTTTCTAAATACGCCGCTGCTCGATATATTGTCCATATAACAATGCAAGGCTTCTCCGAGGTCAAACTCATGCAAGGGTGTACTTTCCTAAGAATGTTTCAAGGATTCAAGTCAGTCATCACAGCTCAATCATTTTAAGTATCATATTTTAAAACCGAGTCTGTGGGCTGTGATATGACTTCCAGGGGCTACCCTGGTCCAATTAGGTATGTTTAACCCTATTAGTGGCAGGGGGGGGGGGGTTGTTTTTATCCACCCCTCAGGTTTTTCGGGAATATCTCCGAAACCGCTGAAGCTACGATGCTGAAATTTTCTGACTTTTCCTAAAACTAAATTGGGCACATTCCCTGAAAATTTCAAGTTCATAACTTTACCAGGGGCGGCTCCAGAGCACTGGGAATTGGGGGGTCCTATTCGTGAAGCGAGTCATTTGGGCGAAGATCACGATGCTGCACCAGTTTTACGAACAGTGAATGAAAGGTATCATGTGATAACATATACAGTTATTGTGCATCCTCTTTTGACACGTTTTTGGTATAATAGGCGGATCCAGGCGTCCAAAAAGGGGGGTTATGTTTTACCTCCCAACATAGGTGCCCTGACACCGCCTATGCATGACCAATACAATTGTAGTCGTTCTCTCATAAGAAAATTGTAACATAACAAGACCATTACCACCATTTTTAGAAACAGTACCAACAAAAACCTTATTTACTATACTTTTTGTGTACCCCCAATCTCAATGATCTGTATCCGCCTATGATTTTTGAAAATGCATATTTTTGGGATCCATGTGAATTCCTGGTTCATTCTCTATCGATCGGCAAAAGTTGCGTTAAGATTGGTTCAGAAACCTGGCCGTGATAAACAGTCTAAAATGTATCTGCAATTTGCCCGTTTTTACCCCCCTCTACCCCCCTATTGACATTTTTAATTTTTATTTTTTAGAAATGTAGATCACGTTGAGCGAAATCGAACGCCGTTTGAATTTTGAAAATCGGCCCGTTAGATCTCGAGATATCAAGGGGGGGTCGTAAACAGCCCCCCCCTGCCACTAATAGGGGGTAGCCAGGAGCCTGCCACTAATAGGGTTAATGCCGTTTTACTTCAGATGTCAAATTTATCGTGAAAAAGTACTGACGTTTTTGCTCATATCTCAAAGCGTTCGGCAGCTACAAATATTCGCCAGAGGGGGGGAGGTGGAATGTCCCCCGGAACCGTGCGCGATATTTCCTTCGGGCTTGCTTAAGATGAAGCAAATACAGTGCTTAGTAGAGCCAATAAACATGTATTTTCGAGAAATTGTTTTTTTAGCTCAAACCCCTCGTTTCCGAAAAAAACATAAAACAATTACAAACAAGGGCCGTTATCCCGAACAGCTCAGAGCGCACAGACGGCACAGACGGGTATATCAGAGTTGGCGCGCGCGCGGCCCGGGCCGGTGCGGACGCGGTGCTCAGACGCAGCGCGGACGGCCGCCGTAGCCGATGATACACTTCTTGCCGTAGGGGCACGGGTGGTTGGCGCACGGGTCGATGGTGACGCACTGCGCCTGGTTGCCGACCAGGCGACACTGCTGGTTGGGCCCGCACGGGTACTGGCAGACGGGCAGGCAGCGGCGGCTGCAGCCGAACTGGCAGCACTGCTGGCCGTACGAGCAGTCCTTGTCGCTGTAGCACAGGACGTCGCAGGTGGTGGGGCCGTCGGGCACCGGACAGACGCCGTTGTACTGCGGCGGAGGCGGCGGCGGGATGCCAGAGCCGGCTGAAAGGTGCACGCCAGTTGTTAGACGTAGATTCATAATGATAGAACGCGGACGAACAAGACGATCTCAAAAAGTGCTACTGTCTCAGTGAGGTTTCAAAATGAAGAAAGTTTGAAGTAGAACTTCTCCAAATTCCCAGTTTTTTTCTATTTTGTTGCTAAATTTGATAACTTCCTGATATTCGTTGGTCACAATGTTGTTAATTATTGTTGTAGAAGGCTGCTATACGGAATCTTTGATTTGATACCGGGACAAACTGGGGTGTGGGATGTGACCTGTTCGATGATTTAAACGGTACGATCACTGACGAGGATGTGTAATAATTACAGCTAACTTCAGCGGCATAAGGCAAATTACGGGGGTAATCCGCGTAAGGCCGTTATTCGCGATATGCACGCTACAATATTGGTGTGCACCATGTCGTTAGGCGGCACGGGCGGACATCGATAGCAGCGCCTCTATCGGTCACTAGGGAAAGCTGGGCTGTAGGCGACGAAATACCGGCTGAGTTGTCACACGTTGAATAGGTTCATAGCCATCCGTCTTGTGAAAAAGTTGAACTTTTGCCTTTAATATTTCTACAGGCAATTTTAGAAGTGTCTTCACATGGATTACAAAACCGTTTAGATTATTGTATTCACTTCAAGCCTTCCCTATTGTTCTTGATGATGCGGGAACTATTTCTAATTAGTGTTTCTAGCTTAGTAAAAGAACATACTGTGCAAACGATGAAAAAAAGCATAAATGGAAGATTTTAAATGCAATTTTCTCTAACAATTAATGGTAAATTCTCTACATATCAAGGAAAAGGTGCATGCTAACTGATAATTTAAAGTTCTGGGGCCAGTTGTTTTCTTCTTTTCTTACGTCGCCCCAATGGCCGCGAATACACTTGTGATAACGCCTATCGTGCAATGTAGTGTGTAGGCACTGGTATACCACCAGTGACGGTCGAACTTTACTCGAATACCGCTGTGCACTAAATGTATGATATGCTTAGTGCTACCTCCTCGTTTCATCCACAGCTCAGTGTGCAATTTTTAAAAATATTATTCTTAGCTTAACCCTATTAGTGGCAGGCTCCTGGCTACCCCATATTAGTGGCAGGGGGGGGGGGCTGTTTACGACCCCCCCTTGATATCTCGAGATCTAACCGGCCGATTTTCAAAATTCAAACGGCATTCGATTTGGCTCAACGAGATCTACATTTCTAAAAAAAAAAATAAAAAATGTCAATAGGGGGGTAGAGGGGCGTAAAAACGGGCAAATTGCAGATACATTTTAGACTGTTTATCACGGCCAGGTTTCTGAACCAGTCTTAACGCAACTTTTGCCGATCGATAGAGAATGAACCAGGAATTCACATGGATCCTAAAAATATGCATTTTCAAAAATCATAGGCGGATACAGATCATTGAGATTGGGGGTACACAAAAAGTATAGTAAATGAGGTTTTTGTTGGTACTGTTTCTAAAAAGGGTGGCAATGGTCTTGTTATGTTACAATTTTCTTATGAGAGAACGACTACAATTGTATTGGTCATGCATAGGCGGTGTCAGGGCACCTATGTTGGGAGGTAAAACATAACCCCCCTTTTTGGACGCCTGGATCCGCCTATTATAGCAAAAACGTGTCAAAAGAGGATGCACAATAACTTTGTATATGTTATCACATGATACCTTTCATTCACTGTTCGTAAAACTGGTGCAGCATCGTGATCTTCGCCCAAATGACTCGCTTCACGAATAGGACCCCCAATTCCCAGTGCTCTGGAGCCGCCCCTGGTAAAGTTATGAACTTGAAATTTTCAGGGAATGTGCCCAATTTAGTTTTAGGAAAAGTCAGATAATTTCAGCATCGTAGCTTCAGCGGTTTCGGAGATATTCCCGAAAAACCTGAGGGGTGGATAAAAACAACCCCCCTGCCACTAATAGGGTTAATTCTCACCCTTCGCCCCTGATTGAGCTACATGGAAATTCGTGGAAAAGCGGGGGTGCTGCCTGTGACGAGAGGAAGCCGATGATATTCAGTTTTATGGCCTCCTAGATCATTGGTTGACCTCCCAGGTTAGGTCAATGACCAAAAAGTCGGAAAAACGGAGGTCTGCTAGAATTTTGTAAAGTGAGGTTGTTATAAGGGTTTTGGGGGTCCTGCTTACCAATTCATGTTAGTTTTGATCAAGGATGACGGATTGATGCATTTGGGATAGGTCTGGTCAGGTCAGGTCAGGTTAGGTCAACCGGTAGCCTGTGTCAACTATCACTGACAGCTTCGTAACATGTTGCATAGACACCAAACTTATTTCTCGAAAGTTAAAAGAGGTGTTAAATTCAAAATCAGCACCAAAAACTACTAAAGGCACATGCCTAAAACTGGAAGAAGTGAATCAAGGATATGCCATCTAAGGTCTATGATCTTGACCTGACCTTCACGTGACCTTGACACCCACCACAATGCATTGAACAGGCGAACAGGCATCATTTCACATGTTGAAACATTTACATCACAAAAAGACTGAGTAGTGCAAGGATAATGTGCGCTGATGTACATACGTAAGTACATATTTACGCCGAATCTTGACTTCGGCCTGACATGGTATCAAAAACGGGTCATAGGTCAAAAGCCATTTTGGCCAGGGTCATGGAATTTTAAGGGTAGGTATAACATGAATTAAATCGGGGGGTTTGAAAGGTTCGTCGTGATCGGTCACCTTTTTGCGAGTTATTTGCAAAAAAACGAGGGTGGTCTGTTTGACACCCCCCCATAAGTGGATGGGCCTTTATCTTTATAGGTTGAAGAATTTAAAGAATTTTAAACTTTAAGTTTTTTTAGTGGCGAAGAGGAGCGGAGTCGAGTAGCGTACTTACCGGCGAGTGCCGCCATGGCCACCACCACCACCATCGCTGCGCGGACACCGGCCATAGCTGACTGTGGAGAGCTGTACGGTTTGGGAGTGTAAGGGTCGACGGCTCGGGGTTCGAGTGCAGGGAACTCGGCGGCCCGGCCTTATATTCGGTCCGGCCGCCAGTCTCCTAACGGATCGCGTCCGTCTTATCCACCAGTGGTCACGCTGCCCGTCCAGATTACGGCGAGATCACGCTCACATGGCGACTGAAGTTGAAATCGCAGGCCGGTACTAATTGCATTATACGTGTGGGTAATCTGCCAGACAGTCTAAAAATAGTAACAGACTATTTCGAGATGAAGTTCACCTGAACTAGCTACATAGGTACTGCGTCTCAATGCAACGATGCCTAACCTGATTCAGACAAGGTTAGAAAGTTGTAGTTGAGCATTTACGATTTGAGAAGCGAGGCTCCATCGAAGAAAAAAATAATGTCATGATGCAATCTATGTCTACACGGGATCGTGCCGTGTATCCAGGAACCACAATTCACCTATTGGCTAATATCAAACAATTCGTCTATTGGCTAACCACGATCATAACACTATTTTCGGGTCCTCTTTGTTTTCAGGAGATTTTGGAGTTACAATCAATTGTTCGTAAATGACAGCAATAGTTTTACAAGGGAACTACGCGCCAGCAATAGAGCTCAACACCAATATGGAGGCGCAAGCCTCACAATAAAAATTTCAACGATCTTCGGAGGAGCGATCTGCCGAAGAAACTCCAAGTGCAAGCTTGCTGTGGAACAGACTATAGTTTGGTGCAAGAGGCCTCTGGTTTTCAATATCAAAGCGCATTTTGAATTCAATGTAGGGCATTTAGGCTAATTTTCCTAATTTATACATTTTCATTGATTTTTTTTAGGAACGTGGGTGAAGAAAACAACTTTTTTTAAGTTACGCAATTGAACTGATTTATTCCAGAGCCCAGCTATGGCCAATGGGGCTACGTTTTCACGCACTGTGTAGTTTTGTATGTTGTTGTACAATACATACCTACCCATGCATACCTTCGATAGAAGATGTGAAATGAAAGCGGCATCGATGTGCAGGACGGTTTAGAAATGCAACACTGGACACAGGAATCTCGGATGTTTTTCATTCATAAAGATGGTTATTCAAATATTGCGTAAGCTTTTTGCATTGCTAGGGTCGGATAGACTTCACTTTTTCACGAAAAATAGCGCGAAAAGCGGCGGATCCTGACGCAACTTCCAGTGTCTATGACACAAACTCCAAACACTTCATGACTTTTACTGGAAAGACGTTTGATCTATAACCTCCTTCGTTAGACAACGCAAGGCAACAATGGTGATTTGACGCATGTCAGCGTGCATTATCTGTGCGTTTCCAGACTTTTTGTGACAAGAAACGTGACAAAACGCAAAACAGTATTTGTCTCATGAGTTTTGGTGAGTGTCAAAGCTGAACCGTTCGACCGGGACCGTTTCTGACCGATGAATTCACTCCCAAGTCCCAAAAGCTCCAGTTTTTACGCTAGATCTTTTTTAATGGGGGGACTTATAATCTCGGGTTTTGAAAAAAAAATGGAAAAACCGGAATATTTATAATACATCACCCATCGATACCCTACTGTAGAAAGTTTTAGCACAATGTCTTCAAAAATGGCCAAGTTGTAAGCATTATAGTAAAAAATTCACAAATATACATTTTTAAATCCAGTTTTCATTACATTTTTGACATCTTACAGCAATTTAAATAGCACCATCGTGTTCCTAAGCTCAAATTGCGTCTGATAGGCACCTTTTTATAAACTCATTTTCTAAATTTGACCTTTTTTATCTGACAGTGACCTGACCTCAGGTAAATTCAGCTTAAAATGAATTCAGATGATACAGACGACATTGTTTTCGAATCATTGAGCAAAATGGACCATAAAACATGCGTCACGTGACCAATACATGATATAAAATTTTCGTGACCTAGGATGGCCTGGCCTTGACCTTAACCCTCGCCGGCACAGGGGGGGTTGATGCAACCCCCCCTAAGGTTTTTCGAGAATAACTCGCGTAAAAAGCGGCCGATCGCAACGAAACTTTCAGTACCCTCGCATTGATCAATTATACACCTACCCTGAAAATTTCATGACCCTGACCCCAATGACCTTTGACCTGTGACCTCTTTTCTGTGACCATGTTTGGCCGAAATCGCGGTTCGGCGCATGTCGGCTCGCATTAGCCGCGCGTTTGCAAGCTTTTCGTGGTTTCAAACGTTCAAACATGTGATTTGAAGTTGCTCCCATGCATTAGGGTGGGTGTCAAGGTCACCTGAAGGTCAGGTCAGGTCATTGACCTTTGGTGACCTCGGGTGACCTCGGTTCACTTTTCGAGTTTTACATGTTTCTATGCTAGTTTTTGGAACTGAATTCGAATTTAGCAACCGTTTGAACATTTACGAAGTAGTTTTGGTGCCTTCGTAACATGTTACGAAGCTGTCAGAGGCGGTTGACACGTATTACGAATACCCGTCATAACCCCTACCGGTTGACCTGACCTGACCTGACCCGACCTGGTCTAAATGCTTGAAGACATCATCTCTGATTAAAACTAACACGATATTCGTGATCAGCACCCCGGAAAACCACGTAGCAGCCACACTTTACGACTTTCTAACAGGTCCCGATTTTCCCGGTTTTCGGGTCATTGACCTGACCTGGAAGGTCACTCGATGACCTAGGACCTTAAAATTGGGTATCATGGGCTTCCTCTCGTGACGGGCAACACGCTCGTTTTTCCGCGAAGCTCTAGCTCGATCAGGGGCCAAACGCGAGGGGGGGTCGTACCACCCCCCCCCCCCCTTGTGCCGTCGAAGGACTCAAAATGGCCTGTGCCGGCGAGGGTTAACCTTCGCCCCAGTGGGGGGGAGGCATATGTTACCACCCTGTCACGTTTTTTTGCGTGTGAATAAAAAACCGCGGCGCGTAGCGCCGCGCCGCTGGGGGCAGCTTTTGGTACATCAATTTTGGACAATGTGTGAAATTTTTGACCCCAGGTCATGTCAGGTCAGGTCACCAGGTCAAGTTAACTGACCAAGCCTAAAAAAGTTTGCAATCATGTCCAGCCTGCAGTGTTTGTCAGAAAGGTTTTAAACTTGGTGGATTGCATGATGTTATGGGCGCCTACAATTTGTATTACTCGGATTTTTTATATCCGTGACCTAAGGTCAGGTGACCTTTCCATTACAAGTCAATAGAGAAAAATGAAAATGCCTCTAGATCCGTGTATACGCATACGAACAGTCCAAATATTTTAGAATCACAATGATTTGGACCACCCGTGATGACCAAGGTGTCATTTTTGCTGATAGCCTCTAGAAAGGTCATCCGAGGTCATTTGAGGCTACAAACAGATTTTTGCCAATAACTCGCGATTGGAAAGAGATAGAACGCTGGGGATGGTCTCATTGTGTTTGTCTTGCCGACACGCATCGACTGATATGCAACATGACCTTTTCCGGTCAGGTCATGACCTTGACCTGAGGTCAAATTTTTAAGTTGACCTTTCAAGGTCAAATTATAGTTCATTCGACGCGTCTCGACGAGAGGAACATGATGCTGGCAAAAGTAATGTCATGGCTCTTTGTTGTCCAAAGTTATTGTCGAAAATCACTTTTCGTAAGAACAGCTATGTTTGGAGTTTTTGCCCTCTGGAGGCTAAACCGTTGACCTGAGGCCAATTTTGATAATGACCATCTCAAAAGAAGAGTTCAAGAGCTATCGATTGCTTTTCCATGCGTTTTTCTAGCTACCTTAGTTCCTTCCTGAGATAACGGCATGTTTTCTGAAAAATATTATGACCATTGGCAAATTTTGACCTTTGATGACCTCTGGAGTCTGGTGACCCCAATATTGCTCTAAGATGAAAAATGACTTAATACTTTCAAACGTACGCATTCAGAGCTATCGACTGCTTTCTACTGCGTCTTTCTAGCCCTCCTAGTTTTTGAGTTAGAGGTAGGTGGTAACATATGCCCCCCCCCCCCCCCCACTAGGGCGAAGTTGGCTGAGACTGCCACTGGGGCGTGGGTTAAGGATGCTAAGTTCAAGTTCGGTATCCTCAGGGTATCTACGGCTATGGAGTGCGTAAACAAAAAATGAGCCTGATCGGGCTTGTTAGCCGGCGGCCAAAACCTAAGTTGTAAACAAGCCAAAATGTTGATAATTTTTACTTTGACCTCACCTTTGACGTCATCAGCGACCTCGAGGTCAATTAAATTAAGTTTCCTTCACCAATTTTTTTCAGGGCTATCAGACACCGTTTGAATTTTGACGATCGGCCCAGTATAGTTTCGGAGATAGGAAAGGGGCTTTGTAGAGCTGCAGATGGAAAATACCCCAGTCATGCGCGGGTTAACCTGCGACGGGCCGTGAGAGAGGGTGTTTGAACGACTCCATAACAAAATATCGTTACCCAAAATATATAATCGCAAAATATCGAATGGTAATTGTCGAAATCAAAGGATCGAAGTTGCAAAATATCAAAATTTCAAACTTTCAGTCTTCTTAGTGCTTGAGCAAGGAGCATTTGTACTTTAAAATACTTCTTGAATGACCTCTCCTTGAAATGACCTCACGTTTTTGTAAAATATATCCTACATTCAATTTCAAGGAGAGGTCATTCAAAAAGTATTTTTAAAAATTCAAACTATCAAATCGCATAATATCGAAGTGGCAACTTATGGAGACACCAAATATCGAGTGACAAAATATCGAAAGACATGATACCGAACGACCAGATATCGAGAAGACAAAATATCGAAAAGGCGAAATATCGAAAAGGCGAAATATGGAAAGACAAAACATCGAAAAGACAAAATATCGAGTGCAGAACATAAAAAGTCAAAATATCACAGATACTAAATTGTCGAAAATCCTGAAATAATCACTCCAGCAATTCTTTTGTCATTTCAAGGGAAGGTCATGTGACCAAAGGGTATTAAATTTTGCCTGTTTCGACAATTTTCAACACGTCGGCCCATTTCAAACGCATATATCAGCGAGAACTTCCTTCACGTCAGGTGATCTCTTGACAATGACGTTAAAAGACGTGGACCTAAAATTTGTCAAACATGTGTAGAAAAGATAAGTCATAAGGTGTAGGTATAAAAAAAGGCAGCGCTACTCGCCACCGTTTTCAAAAGGTACCTACTCTATCTTTCCGATATTCTGCGTTCAAGATTTTGGCTTTCCGTAAATCGTTCAGAGCTGCTGCGAAGAGCATGATAAATGTAGGAAATATCATTAGAATATATGAACTCCTCGCAAAATGACAAAATGAATGAAAATGATTAATAATTGATAAATTGATGATATTTGGGTCGCAGATCTTCGTCTAAATCGAATTAGGTAAGTCGTACTTTTATGTACCTTGTACGACTGAACGAATTCGATTTAGCTGAAAGTCTGTGACCGAAATATTATTGATTCATCAATAATTTCAATTTTCAATTCATTTCGTCATTTTCCGAGGAGGTCATCTATTCTAATGATATTTTGGCTTTCCGTTATTCTGCGTTCGAATTAGTCTTCTAAATATTTTGTCTTCCGAGATTTTACACTTTCGATATTCCACGCTCGATATTCTACGTCTTTCGATGTGCTGTCTCTTGATATTTTGTGTTTCGATATTTTACCACTTCGATATAATGCGTTCGATATTTAGCAATTCAATATTTTCCGTTTCGATGTGTTGTCCAGAACCCGTTTCACCTCTCTCTTGCGTTTTTTCATATCTCAAAAAGCGCCGCCATTTTCGGAACACCATATTCATGCATGCCGGTTTTTTTTGCACAAGTTGTGTAATTTTCTGACCAGGTCGCCCAAGGTCAGATAAGCAGGTCACAAGTGACCTTACCTAAAAAAAATGATGTACCTATCGCTCACCGCAGATACACCGACCGCAAGATCGTTTTGAATATTTTTGTTTTGCTTTGCTGGGATAGGCTCTTTTGCTCTGACGAGATCATTTCAGAGCCGGAATGATGATATAAATTAGGGGTAGACAGTGGTCTGGGCGGGCATCCTGGTGCTCCTTTGGGGCTGAGCCCATCACATGGACAGACACATTGGACAGGCCACCCATCCACGCTAACAGTCACCGCACCCGGCCATGGGCCTGCTCCTGGGGAAGAGCTACCCATGCTGGATAACCTGCGCCCCGCTGGGACTCCTGGATTTCCACGCCCTGCCGGGAGGGTGTGTTTGAACACCCCCTTCTAACACGGCTCCTGGGCCACGTGGCGACATGCGGTAAGCGGCTTCGAAGGAGCATCAAAACTAATGACAAAATTACGAAGCTCATTTTCAGGTAAGATGAAAGATTATGATTAGGTCACCAGAGTTTATCGAAGGTCGAATTTCGGCTAGTTCGACAAGTTTCAACAAACCGGCGTATAACTGAAACTCGGAAATGAATTGAGCTTGCAGCGTCGCCTAAAAGCACCTTTTATCGTTTACTGAGTCATTCTCTCACATTTGAGTTAAAGTCTCAATGTTAGCAGTTTTAGCCTGCAGAGGGCAAAAACTGCAAGAAAGACGTTTTTTTTTTTTTGCTGGAACAACTTCTGCAACAACAAAACTTGCACGAGCTTAAATTCATCGGCATCGTGTTCCTCTAGTGGAGATGCGTCAAATGCACAACTATTTGACCTTGAAATGTACCTATGCTTATAAATTTAGTAACATATCTCTGCAGTGTGCGCCTCAACATATAACTTCTACCTTATACTATAATTTCATCCATCTAGCCTTCTTGTTCACTAAGCTACATGTCAGCCAGCCCAAGGCTATGCCGTCCTGCATCGGCACGGAATATAAGAAAAAGCATGGGACGGAAACGGTTTTGAGATGTTATGAGTCATACTCATCACTCAGACTAAGCATTTTATCTGATATTAGTGCGCTGTTGCACAAGGGCTCATGTCCAAAAATATGTCCAACCTTAATGTGATTTTCACTTAACCATTCTACATTCGTGACCGGTAAGCTGATAACGTCCGGTTGCATGTCTCCTTAACTTCTCAAGACCTCGTTCCTAGCGTCTTAGGTAAGGGAACCGTACCGGTCTGAAATAAAATCTTCTTTGTTACTATCGTGATGCAGGGCTAATCCGCATGTATTGTATATTGCCCTCCAAAGGCACGTTTCGAAATGAATACGAATGTGGAAACTAAAGATAAAGTAGACACACATGATCTGTGCTGCGTTGAGGCTCAGCCGCACTACATAGTTGGCTAATAACGCTAACATTTTTTTTTGTTTTCAATTCATTTCCGGTGTCTATGTTTTATGCTGGTATGTACCAATATCCAAGCAGAGCATTCTTTTAACCTTCCAGGCGGGGGGCATTTTTGCCCCCCCCCCTTTAGTTTTTTTTTTCGATATAGCTCGAGAACCGCTGCGCCGATCGTCACTAAACTTTCAGTACCCTCCCGTGAATAGCTATTGCACATTGTGACCAAAATTTTTTCCAAAGGCTATGACAGGTTGGCCGCTAATGACGTCAGAACTCAGAGTGACGTCATTTTTGCCATTTCCGACCCAAAAAAAGATTTCGCGGGAAGAGCTGTCAGGCCTACAGCTTTAGAGATACAGAAAAAAATGTTTCAACATAAGAGGTGTAAAATTAGGAGGGCTACAAAACTGCTATCTCGGATTTTTGAAATGTTTGGATTTAGACCCCCAAAAATCAAAAAATAGATTTTTGAATATAATAGCCTAAAAATAAAAAAAAAATGATTTAAAAAAACGGAATATATGTGATATTCCCTATTACTTTCTATCTACATACCAAATTTGAGATCGATACCTCTTTTTTTGGCCAAGTTATAGCGAAAAAACTGTTCAAAATTGATGACGTTAAATTTTCAAACTCAATTTTTAGCAATTCTAGACCTCGTAGCGCAAAACAAAGAGCACCATTAGACTCCCCGCACTGAAAAAAATTACACCAGAACTTTGGAGTAAATCTACGGTGCAAAAAAATCCAATATTTTCTGGTGAGTTTTTACTCCGGCGTAAAAACTCGAGTAAACTTACGCCGGAGTAAAAACTCACCAGAAAGTGTTGGATTTTTTGGCACCGTAGATTTACTCCAAGTTCTGGTGTAATTTCTTTCTCTTTTCGAAGAATAATTTTACCACCTGTGGTAAAAATAGCAACCATAACTTGCACCAGTGGAAGAGTAATTTTACTACCCATGATATAAAAAGTAACCTAATTAGCGTCAAAATAACCCCGTTTGGAGTAAAATTGCACCGTACCCAAAAACTACGCCAGCCCAAAAGGTGTGAAAATAGCATAGGTATAAGCAATATAATAAATTTAGCATGTGAGAGTAAATTTACACTAGGGTGTATTTATATCCAAATTATTTTTTACACTCTTGGTGCAAAAATAACAGGGGATGTGAAATAGGTATTGCAGTCGCATCATCCTGCATGGAGGGGCAGAGCGCATCGTTTGGAATGGACCAGTCAGGACATCCAAAAGATGTGCTCATAATCCCCTCCAGGCCTTCGGGATGTGCAACTGCATACCATGCATTACAGAATTCACAGCCCCTGAAATATTATACAAACGTCATTCAAGCAGATACAAGTGATAAAGCGCAGTGCAGGTGAGTGCACGGCGGCACGATCGACAAATTGAATACTATAGGGTAAGGGCGGGTAAGAGTACGCGGGCGATAAGAGTACGCATCAGCTTTTTCGGTTGCTTAGCAACGCGGGTTTGTCGAGTTCATGAAGTGACATGAAGCCGCCAGTGCGTGCTTGTCACCAACGGAACGTGGGCGTTGAGCGGCGACGCTGTTGAGTTTAAGGCGATGAATATTATTTTCGAGCGTTATGATATTATTATGGTATGGTACAATAATGTTGATACTTGGCAGTTCAGATAAGGTACATTTCCGCGACTGTTGTGGGAAACTTGTGAGGTTATCTGGGAAAATACTGTGCAGTGCAATATTCTGTTTGCGAAGTTTTGCACAACGTTTCGGGGCTGTTTTGTGCGTGAATTGCATGTACGGTAAGAGGACGCACTGTTCAGGAGGGTAAGAGTACGCAGAATTATACATTTAATCGAATATACAGAAATATACAATTATTAATCTATCGCTCAATGACGTTTGTTTTGTAGGTATATCATCAATGGAGCACTGTGATGCAGATGCGTACCCGAAATTCTTCCAAATACGAGTTATTCTCCCTTTTGATTGTGCATGTTTTTAAAGAAACACACGACATGATCTACCGGGTGGCCCAGAAAAAACGTTCCCAACTTTAAGTCAATATTCCTCAGAAACTGATAAAGATACAACTTTGAAACTTCGAAGAGTCAATGCGGCACATATGTTCAGTAAATGGTGTGATTTTCATGCTATTCGGTAAATTACTTTTTGAACGGTTCGTGTTTCAAGCATGCCATGTAAAAATTACTTTTTTGCTCCGATGTTTGCTAAAAAATGTGAGTGAACGGGTTGCTTCGAGCAGGAAACTTTCACCTTCGCACTTTCACCCCGGCACCGCGGCCTACAGCCAGGACTGCCACTGGCAGCTAGTCTCATTGATAGTGCGGGCCTTAGGATGACACATTCCCTCAGGCAACCACGATGGCTCTGTGCTAGCGGCAACATTATCGGAAGAAGTTTCCAGTTTTCTAACCACCTTGTGGCTCAAATGCTTTCCTGGCTGACATCCCTGGGAAAAGGTAGCTTTTCAACCAGTTTTTTTTTTTGTCATCTGCTGGCTTTGTTGTTTTTCATGAGCTATTCTGTGGTCTTCTGGTACAGGAACCAGTCTGCTTTAGTTTGTTATCCTTATCCGGTCGATTTACTGTTTGATCTACTGAAAGGAGGGTAATCAGCAGCAGTCCATGTACCACGCCACTCCTGCTCGAAACATGATTTGGTGTTGAAACGAATGGCATCCATGAGCACCATTTTGGCGCAGTATTTGAATATTTGGCACATAATTGATGCACAAATATTTAAAATAAGAACATACGTGCTGGTTCATTCACGTGCTCTAATTTTCTATTCTTTTTTATAACATGGAACGTCTAACCCAATCATCACTATCGTTCGACATCGGCAAAAAAAGCAAAAACGTCTTGCTTAATTGAACTCAAGATTGTCAGCTTGAAAATGATTGTACAGTGTTATAATTTGGCATACCAATGCGCAAAGAAATGACGCAAACTTGATGAAAATTTTGGCTCGTTATTTGCACTCGAATTTGAGATATAAGCCTCCAAAGTTCGGAACGTTTTTTCTGGGCCACCCGGTATCTATCTATATTATGAATTATAACATGTCTGTGCGTGTGTCATGCCTTATGTGTCTTATTGCGCCTGAAAGGCGCCGCGTATCGGCGTGAAATTTGGCATGCCGAATTTGTGGGCGTGGGCGGCCTTTGTATTAAAATTTGGGCGTGATCGGGCCAGGGGTGCGCCGTCAGCACGCGCTCGCGTGCGCCATAGGGTTAACACGGGAAACGGTCAAATCGAAGATCGGGCGAAAACCGGCCTGCGGCGCCCGCTTCCCGGCTGTATAAATCGGCAACGGAGGGTCGCAGCGAGAAGCGGGTTACACCACTCGATAGAGGAGAGATGGAACTAGCGTATTGATATGGTTTCATAGCATAGCACGCGCCACGTGCAAGGCAAAACCCCCGGTTGTGAAAAAATGACCGATTTCGTGCATTGTGGGAAGAAAGCCGATGCCGCTGGAAAACGGCTTGACGGAATGAAATCGTTGTTGCATCATTTTGCAGACAAATGTATGTGTAACCAGAGAATAGCAAACAAAAAGTGATGATCCGTAGCATTTCCTTAATAATGAAAAATTAATTTGAAAATTTGATTTGAGCGGAGCGCGATGTCCTCTACAACATCAAAACGTATTGAAAACGTTGATCAATCGCTATGAAACCTACATATTCGGAAAGAGCATTCTTTTCTGACCAATATCCACCCAAAATATTATCGAAAAGTCAATAAACTTTGGTGAAAATGACTCAAACATACGACCGTGTTTCGTTAACGTTACAGGTATTTTTCGACAAAATCCGATCGATGGCTTATGGCCGCCAGGTCATACAACTTTTCACAATAGCTATCAAAGCATGGGCTGCAATGCACCACCCGCCAAGGGGAATTCCAAACACTGAAAATAAGCGCCTTCCAGTAAACAGCACATTTTTGTACTAGGAATAACTCAGCTACTACTGGGCCGATTGCGCTGAAACTTGGACTGTGGGTGGAGGGGACAATAACCTGGCGATGCATGGTCATTTCTGACAGGTAGGGTGGATCGATTGCACGTGCGCACGTGAGGGGTCCACTTATACATCTCAAGAACGGCTGGGCCGATTTCGCTCAAATTTCGTTCACTGTTGGGGACAATAACTCAGCTACTACTGGGCCGATTGCGCTGAAACTTGGACTGTGGGTGGAGGGGACAATAACCTGGCGATGCATGGTCATTTCTGACAGGTAGGGTGGATCGATTGCACGTGCGCACGTGAGGGGTGCACTTATACATCTCAAGAACGGCTGGGCCGATTTCTGCTCAAATTTCGTTCACTGTTGGGGACAATTTAGAAAGGTGGCTGGCACAAGTCATCTGGAGTCTCAGCTAGCGCGTGCGCACGTGCAGTGGGCCAGTTTGATATCTCAAGAACGGCTGGGCCGATTGCGCTCAAACTTGGTACGTTACTTTAATCGAGTATGAGAAGGGTAACTATGTGTTATTAGTAAGGTAGGGTATGGGTAGGTTAGGGTAGGGTAGAGTGGGTTTGAGTTCGATAAAGGCAAACCATGAGAAAGGCTCTAACAACCCGCGACCAGCACCAGCATAACATGCCGTTCAAACAACTATCCAACTCCGACAAAATAAGACAAATAAAAATCATAAGTTCCCACACCCAAACTAATGCCCCCTCAAACGCATCCATCAAAACGCACAGTTATAGCGCAAAATATGCCATCTAGTCTATATTATGAATTATAACATGTCTGTACGTCCATCCATGTGTCATGACTTATGTGTCTTAATGCGCCGGAACGGCGCCGCGTATCGACGTGAAATTTGGCATGCCGAATCTGTGGGCGTGGGCGGCCTTGGTATTAAAATTTGGGCGTGATCGGCCCAGGGGTGCGCCGTCAGCACGCGCTCGCGTGCGCCATAGGGTTAACACGGGAAACGGTCAAATCGAAGATCGGGCGAAAACCGGCCTGCGGCGCCCACTTACCGGCTATATAAATCGGCAACGGAGGGTCGCAGCGAGAAGCGGTTTACACCACTCGATAGAGGAGAGATGGGCCTAGGGTATTGACATGGTTTCATAGTATAGCACGCGCCACGTGCAAGACAGGACCGCCGGTTGTGAAAAAATGACCGATTTCGTGCATTGTGGGAAGAAAACCGATGCCGCTGGAAAACGGCTTGACGGAATGAAATCGGTGTGGTACCATTTTGCAGACAAATGTACGTGTAATCAGAGAATAGCAAACAAAAAGCGATGATGGGTACCATTTCCTTAATAATGAAAGATTTATTTGAAAATTTGATTCGCGCGGAGCGCGATGTCCTTTACAACATCAAAACGTATTGAAAACGCTGATCAATCGCTATGAAACCTACATATTCGGAAAGAGCATTCTTTTCTCACCAATTTCCACCTAAGATATTATCGAAAAGTCAATAAACTTTTGTGAAAATGACTCAAACAGACGACCGTGTTTCGTTAACGATACAGGTATTTTTCGACAAAATCCGATCGATGGCTTATGGCCGGCAGCCGGCAGGCCATTCAAATTTTGTTAATAGCTTTCAAAGCATGGGCTGCAATGCACCACCCGCAAAGGGGAATTCCAAACACTGAAAATAAACGTCTACCAGTAAACAGCACATTATTGTACTAGGAATAACTCAGCTATTACTGGGCCGATTGCGATGAAACTTGGACTGTGGGTGGAGGGGGCACTCACCTGGCGATGCATGGTCATTTGTGACAGGTAGGGTGGATCGATTGCACGTGCGCACGTGAGGGGACCACTTATACATCTCAAGAACGGCTTGGCCGGTTTCGCTCAAATTTTGTACACTGTTGGGGATAATTTAGAAAGGTTGCTGACTTAAGTCATCTGGAGTCTCAGTTCGCGCGTGCGCACGCACAGTTGGCCGCTTTTATATCTCAAGAACGGCTGGGCCGATTGCGCTCAAATTTGGTACATTACTTTGATCGAGTATGAGAAGGGTAACGATTTGTAGATTATGAGTAAGGTACGGTAGGGTAGGTAGGGTAGGGTGGGTTTGAGTTCGATAAAGGCAAACCATGAGAAAGGCTCAAACAACCTGCAACCAGCACCAGCATACCATGCCGTTCAAACAAATATCCAACTCCGACAAAATAAGACAAATAAAAATCATAAGTTCACACACCCAAACTAATGCCCCATCAAACGCATCCATCAAAACGCACAGTTATAGCGCAAAATATGCCATCTAGTCTATATTATGAATTATAAGATGTCTGTACGTGTGTCATGCCTTATGTGTCTTATTGCGCCTGAAAGGCGCCGCGTAGCGACGTGAATTTTGGCATGCCGAATTGGTGGGTTGATGTCACCTCTGTATTAAAATTTGGGACGGATTGGCCCAGGGGTGCGCCGTCAGCACGCGCTCGCGTGCGCCATAGGGTTAACACAGGAAACGGTCAAATCGAAGATCGGGCGAAAACCGGCCTGCGGCGCCCACTTCCCGGCTGTATAAGTCGGCAACGGAGAGTCGCAGCGACACGGGGTTGTCACCACTGGATAGAGGAGAGATGGAACTGGCGTATCGATATGGTTTCATAGCATAGCTTGCGCCACGTGCAAGACAGCACCCCCAGTTGCGAAAAAATGACCGATTTCGTGCATTGTGACGGGAAAATCGATGCCGCTGGAAAACGGTTTGACGGAATGAAATCGGTGTTGTACCATTTTGCAGACAAATGTATGTGTAATCAGAGAATAGCAAACAAAAGCTGATGATACGTACCATTTCCTTAATAATATAAAATTAGTTTGAAAATTTGATTCGCGCGGAGCGCGATGTCCTTTACAACATCAAAACGTATTGAAAACGCTGACCAATCGCTATGAAACCTACATATTCGGAAAGAGCATTCTTTTCTGACCAATATCCACCCAAAATATTATCGAAAAGTCAATAAACTTTTGTGAAAATGACTCAAACATACGACCGTGTTTTGTTAACGTTACAGGTATTTTTCGATAAAATCCGATCGATGGCTTATGGCCGGCAAGTCATTCAACTTTTGGCAATAGCTATCATAGCATCCCCGGTTGTGAAAAAATGACCGATTTCGTGCATTGTGACGGGAAAATCGATGCCGCTGGAAAACGGCTTGACGGAATGAAATCGGTGTGGTGCCATTTTGCAGGCAAATGTACGTGTAATCAGAGGATAGCAGATAAAAAGCGATGATCCGTACCATTTCCTTAATAACGAAACATTAATTGGAAAATTTATTTCGCGCGGAGCGCGATGTCCTTTACAACATCGAAGCGTATTGAAAACGTTGATCAATCGCTATGAAACCTACATATTCGGAAAGAGCATTCTTTTCTGACCAATATCCACCCAAAATATTATCGAAAAGTCAATAAACTTTTGTGAAAATGACTCCAACATACGGCCGTGTTTTGTTAACGTTACGGGTATTTTTCGACAAAATCCAATCGATGGCTTATGGCCGGCAGGTCATTCCACTTTTCACAAAGCATGGGCTGCAATGCACCGCCCGCAAAGGGGAATTCTAAACACTGAAAATAAGCGCCTACCAGTAAACAGCACATTATTGTACTAGGAATAACTCAGCTACTACTGGGCCGATTGCGCTGAAACTTGGACTGTGGGTGGAGGGGGCACTAACCTGGCGATGCATGGTCATTTGTGACAGGTAGGGTCGATCGATTGCACGTGCGCACGTGAGGGGTCCACTTATACATCTCGAGAACGGCTGGGCCGATTTCGCTCAAATTTTGTTCACTGTTGGGGACAATTTAGAAAGGTGGCTGGGATAAGTCATCTGGAGTCTCAGCGCGTGCGCACGTGCAGTGGGCCGCTTTTATATCTCAAGAACGGCTGGGCCGATTGCGCCCAGATTTGGTACGTTACTTTAATCAAGTGTGAGAAGGGTAACTACGTGTAGGTTATTAGTAAGGTAGGGTATGGGTAGGTTAGGGTAGGGTAGGGTTGGTTTGAGTTCGATAAAGGCAAACCATGAGAAAGGCTCTAACAACCCGCAACCAGCACCAGCATACCATGCCGTTCAAACAAATATCCAACTCCGACAAAATAAGACAAATAAAAATTATAAGCTCCCACACCCAAACTAATGCCCCATCAAATGCATCTATCAAAACGCACAGTTATAGCGCAAAATATGCCATCTAGTCTATATTATGATTTATAAGTCGTCCGTGCGTTCTCCATCCATCCGTGTGTCATGACTTATGTGTCTTAATGCGCCTGAAAGGCGCCGCGTATCGGCGTGAAATTTGGCATGCCGAATCTGTGGGCGTGGGCGGCCTTTGTATTAAAATTTGGGCGTGATCGGACCAGGGGTGCACCGTCGGCACGTGCAAAAGGGCGCTCTCATAGGGATAGCATGGTGTCGGCGAGAGCGGCGGTCGGCCGAAAATCGGGCCGACACGGCTCGCTTTCCGGCTTGATATCTCGGCAATGGGTGGACGCAGCGAAAAGCGGTTGCCACCAATGGATAGAGGAGAGATGGAACTACCGTATTGATATGGTTTCATAGTATAGCACGCGTCACGTGCAAGGCAGCACCCCCAGTTGTGAAAACAATGACCGATTTCGTGCATTGTGGGAAGAAAACCGATGCCGCTGGAAAACGGCTTGACGGAATGAAATCGGTGTGGTGCCATTTTGCAGACAAATGTATGTGTAATCAGAGAATAGGAAACAAAAAGTGATGATCCGTACCATTTCCTTAATAATGAAAAATTAATTGGAAAATTTGATTCGCGCGGAGCGCTACGTCCTTTACAACATCAAAACGTATTGAAAACGCTGATCAATCGCTATGATACCTACATATTCAGAAAGAGCATTCTTTTCTGACCAATATCCACCCAAAATATTATCGAAAAGTCAATAAACTTTTGTGAAAATGACTCAAACATACGACCGTGTTTCGTTAACGTTACGGGTATTTTTCGACAAAATCCGTCGATGGCTTATGGCCGGCAGGTCATACAACTTTTGACAATAACTATCAAAGCATGGGCTGCAATGCACCGCCCGCCCAGCGGAAACCCAAATACTTGAAATAAGCGCCTACCAGTAAACAGCACATTATTGTACTAGGAATAACTCAGCTACTACTGGGCCGATTGCGCTGAAACTTGGACTGTGGGTGGAGGGGGCACTCACCTGGCGATGCATGGTCATGTGTGACAGGTAGGGTGGATCGATTGCACGTGCGCTGCGCACGTGAGGGGTCCACTTATACATCTCAAGAACGGCTGGGCTGATTTCGCTCAAATTTTGCACACTGTTGGGGGACAATTTAGAAAGGTGGCTGGCACAAGTCATCTGGAGTCACAGTTAGCGCGTGCGCACGTGCAGCGCGCCGCTTTTATATCTCAAGAACGGCTGGGCCGATTGCGCTCAAATTTGGTACATTACTTTAATCGGGTATGAGAAGGGTAACTATGTGTAGGTTATAAGTAAGGTAGGTTATGGGTAGGTTAGGGTAGGGTAGGGTGGGTTTGAGTTCGATAAAGGCAAACCATGAGAAAGGCTCTAACAACCCGCAACCAGCACCAGCATACCATGCCGTTCAAACAAATATCCAGCTCCGACAAAATAAGACAAATAAAAATCACAAGTTCCCACACCCAAACAAATACCCCCTCAAACGCATCTATCAAAACGCACAGTTATAGCGCAAAACATGCCATCTAGTTATTTACTGATTTATAGACTTGAAAGATTTATTTTATGTTTTTCTTTTTGGATACTAGAATTAACTTAAATGCCCTCTGAGTTTGAAGTTAAGCATTTGGACAGTACAAGCTACATAGGTGTGTGTTCATATGCTTGCGTACTCCACCCGCCTGGCGTGCGTACTCTTACACACCCCATATGGTAAGAGTACGCAACTGCAGCGGTTCAGAAAATGTCAGTTTTAGACCACTTTCATTTACGCTGAAGGATCGTTGCCCCATGGGATGATGGCTAATTCAATGAACTTTAATATTCCCTATTTGCGATTTCTTTCTTTCAAATATTAAACAAATGAGAGCAAGAAATCCACTAAGTGCGTACTCTTATACGACTTCACCCTACTATATGAAGACTCTGCGCGTGATTTTTATCGAGTTGCAAAGGAAACAAGCTCAATGAAAGACCGTTTATTCTGAGCTTTATCACATGGTGCACGTAAACTCCTGAAGGTATGTACGTGCGTTATCACAACCATTGCAACGGACTGAAACGGACTCATATGCCGTCTGTGTTTCTATGATATGCTGCGATATGATACTGCGATAGCATATTCAACAAAAATAAAATATCAGAATAATATTTATCGGAGTAAATTGAGTGATAGGTATATATATTCAAAAAAAAATATATGCAAATATTTCGACACACTTTGCGGTAGTCTTTTTCAATGCAAATGGCACACAGTGCTAGTTTGTTAGGTACAACAAAAATCATCATTTTCCCATGCGATCGATAGAGCCGGATCCTTCACTATACGATTATTAAACTAATTTATCACATCAGCGAAAACTACACTATTTACTACCATATCTAAATTTAAATACCTGTGACTCCAGTCACAGGTACTTGTCCAGGTCCATGTCCAGGTACTTAAACTTAGATATGGTAGTAAATAGTGTATAGTGTTCTCGCTGATGTGATAAATTAGTTTAATAATCGTAGTGAAGGATCCGGCTCTATCGATCGCATGGAAAATGATTATTTTTGTTGTACCTAACAAACTAGCACTGTGTGCCATTTGCATTGAAAAAGACTACCGCAAAGTGTGTCGAAATATTTGCATATATTTTTTTGAATATATATTTATCTATCACTCAAGTTACTCCGATAGATATTATTCTGATATATAACCTACTTGAGTAAAAGCAAGATGACTCTGAAGTCGTATAAAAATAAAATAGGTACCGTAAACCGGGGTCACTTTGAACGCCTATAGGTGACTGAACGCCATTCCAGTGGCGGCACCTGGCGGCCGGCAGAGACAGAATTTTGCCTCTCATGTTGAGAGGAGCTGCTCAACTGGGAGATAAAATCTCGTCTCGACCGGCCGCAATGCGCCACCGCTGAAAAGGCGTTCAAAGTTACCCTGGTTGACGGTACAACACAATACACGTAAGTATCCTGGCTGTGGCCACTTTTGTATGGCCCTGGCTATGGCTACCCGCAAACAGTTCCAGTGATCATCACGGCAGGGAGGTCGCGAGCTCGATTACACTGGCGTGTTTGTTTCGCACACTCGCGTTCACCACTTTATTTGAAGATATATTCCCAGAAGAAAAAAATATATATTCCAGGTGATGGAGCTAACATTCCGTGATCGAGGTGATGGGCTCACATTCCGCGATCGAGAGTTGTTTGGTAAACGATGAAGCGTTTAAATACGGAAGGTGAGTTCCAGCACCTGGGATATTGTTTTTTTTTCGGGAATGTACCTTTAAACTCTACATCCCCTGAACCTCCTACACCGTTCCTACACTGTACTCCTACACTTCCACACCGAGCACTTTCTTCGCGGCCTTGCTGAGCGGAATTCTGCCTTTCACCGCCCTATAGTAGATGACCTCCATCAGGGTTTAGGAAGGCCCTCTGAATGGGCAGTAGAAGACCGCATGAGCCGCAGCTGCTGCGGCCACAGCTGCCAGCGGTGCCTCCTGATCAAGCGGTAGTTCCGCTCCCTGAACCTCCAATCCTGAACCCTCAATGCATCTCACCGCATTCCGGGGGTCCGCCAGCTCCCCCACCGTGGTGCCGCAGCCGTGGGCGAGGAACGACATGAGTTCTTCGTCTGTGAAAAGCGAGAGAAATATAGATGATTCCAATGCTACTTTAAACGTTGCGCTATCCACCAAGGTGCAGAAGTTTTAATGGAAGATGGAAGAGGAGTTTCTATCCAGAGGATAGCTAAAAACGTTTTCATGGATAACCTGGCGGGGAACAGTTAACCTATTCCGAGATATCCCTTTAACGCAAGCGCGAGCGTTTAGCGATCGGCATTTTCCATTGCGACTGAGCGCTAAAAACCGCGTCAAAATTTTTGTTTTATATAGGGCATCATAGGTGCAAAATTTGAGCGAATTCGAAGGGGTCATGGTGTTTAGGGTGGGGCGAAAAACATTTTTTTTTTTTGGAAAGTGCAAGGTATAACTAGTGAACAACTTGGGCCATAGTTTCAAATGAACACATGCAAAATCTTAACCCTATTAGTGGCAGGGGGGGGGGTGTTTTTATCCACCCCTCAGGTTTTTCGGGAATATCTCCGAAACCGCTGAAGCTACGATGCTGAAATTTTCTGACTTTTCCTAAAACTAAATTGGGCACATTCCCTGAAAATTTCAAGTTCATAACTTTACCAGGGGCGGCTCCAGAGCACTGGGAATTGGGGGGTCCTATTCGTGAAGCGAGTCATTTGGGCGAAGATCACGATGCTGCACCAGTTTTACGAACAGTGAATGAAAGGTATCATGTGATAACATATACAAAGTTATTGTGCATCCTCTTTTGACACGTTTTTGCTATAATAGGCGGATCCAGGCGTCCAAAAAGGGGGGTTATTTTTTACCTCCCAACATAGGTGCCCTGACACCGCCTATGCATGACCAATACAATTTTAGTCGTTCTCTCATAAGAAAATTGTAACATAACAAGACCATTGCCACCCTTTTTAGAAACAATACCAGCAAAAACCTTATTTACTATACTTTTTGTGTACCCCCAATCTCAATGATCTGTATCCGCCTATGATTTTTGAAAATGCATATTTTTAGGATCCATGTGAATTCCTGGTTCATTCTCTATCGATCGGCAAAAGTTGCGTTAAGATTGGTTCAGAAACCTGGCCGTGATAAACAGTATAAAATGTATCTGCAATTTGCCCGTTTTTACCCCCCTCTACCCCCTATTGACATTTTTTAGTTTTATTTTTTTAGAAATGTAGATCTCGTTGAGCCAAATCGAATGCCGTTTGAATTTTGAAAATCGGCCGGTTGGATCTCGAGATATCAATGGGGGGTCGTAAACAGCCCCCCCCCCCCCCTGCCACTAATATGGGGTAGCCAGGAGCCTGCCACTAATAGGGTTAAGCCGATCGGTCAAGCCTAGACATGAGCGCATTTGCGATGAATGAAGGTCTGCAAACGCTTTCAGGCGTTGCAGTCTCTGCTAAGGAGCCGTTGCGATTGGTGTGTAACACCGCGGAATAAAAGCGATTCGCGAGAAAAGACGAGATCAGTGGACTAATGATGGCGTATTTCATCAATACTGAATCCCACGGGCCGACCCAGGGTCCCTTTATCATCAACATGGATCCGGATCCTGAATCTAACGAATCCCTGGATACAGGATCCGGTTGTCTACATACATCCTTATATTATGTTTTCAAAGTCAATGGCCAATGCATAGGCTAGTTGTTCATCCATGGCTGCCGAATCCTGGATCCAGTGGATGCCGAAACCTGGATTCAGTGGATCCCAGGATCCAGAATCCAGGTAGCTACATTCATTCATTTGCTGTGTCATCAGTGATAATGCAGATAGAAATTTGCCTGCAAGTACGAATTCTCGCAGAACAGGTTGGCCAAACGTTTGCCCTCGATACTGAGAGCAGCTTCATTCGCCAATATCAGCGGATCCTCCAGCCTCTCGAATTGGGCGGGGATTTGCTGTCAGCTGCTGGTTGTCCTCATGCCGCTTTGCGCCGATATGACCAACAGCGCGGTGATGCCTTTCGGCTCCCGGTAGCACAAACGACACGGTTCAGCTGTTCAGCTGCCTTCGATACACCGGCTTGAAATACGTTTTCAGTCTGAGACTGACTGGATTCCGCTTGTGTCTAGTCCTTGAACAGGTTGTTTTCTTCGTGCCGCTTCAACACTACCGTCAGGGTGAGCCCTGAGCCGTGATGTAGCTGGACACTTATTGTAGTCATCAGAACTGACTGTAGCTTCAGCGGCTCGATTCTCTCTGTCTCTCTTCATTATGAGCCATTGATGATCCATGTCAGATAATATGTGGACGGCACCGGCTTTAGCACACCTTCTCCCTTGATACTCGAATGGAATGGACCGTGCAAGACGTTAGTCGTAGCCGGCTCTGCCGCCGCGTGAGCCTCGGGATGCGAGTGCAGACTTTCGTACTGATGATGATTATCGGCAAGCCCGTGTCCACTGCTTCAAGCATAACAGAGACGTCATCGGCGTTCGTCACGGTGTCACGATGACTCTCAAGGCCAACGTTGTCTGCACCGTGTCACGTGCCTAGTGTCCCCGTGCCGGGTCTGATGTTCCTCCAGTTCATTGGCGTCTACTGAGAGCACCGTCTCGTCTCAGATGCGAACTCGGCTGACTGTCCTGGGGTCTCGACAGCCACCATGAGATTACTGTATGATTGAATAATCATAGACTGCTAACCATGGACTGCTTGTCCTTCAATTCTGAAGTACGATTAATAACTACAATTACGTGAAACGTCATTTCCTTTAGTAGATGCCAGTGAAACTGGGGCAATGGAGCAGCATCACTCACGGGACGGGGACACAGATGACTGACAGGTAGTTAACACGGCGCATCTGACGGTGCCTCGTGGGTCACCGTGACAGCGAACGCCGATGAATTATCTGTGATGCTTGATGCAGTGGACACGGGCTTGCCGATAATCATCATCAGTACGAAAGTCTGCACTCGCATCCCGAGGCTCACGCGGCGGCAGAACCGACTTCGCCCAACGCCTTGCACGGTCTACTCCATTCGAGTCTCAAGGGAGAAGGTAAAGTGTGCTAAAGCCGGTGCCGTCCACATATTATCTGACATGGACCATCTGAATGGCTCATAATGAAGAGAGACGGAGAGAATCGAGCCGCTGAAGCTACAGTCAGTTCTGATGACTACAATTGTGTCCAGCTACATCACGGCTCAGGGCTCACCCTGACGGTAGTGTTGAAGCGGCACGAAGAAAACAACCTGTTCAAGGACTAGACACAAGCGGAATCCAGTCAGCCTCAGACTGAAAACGTTTTTCAAGCCGGTGTATCGAAGGCAGCTGAACAGCTGAACCGTGTCGTTTGTGCTACCGGGAGCCGAAAGGCATCACCGCGCTGTTGGTCATATCGGCGCAAAGCGGCATGAGGACAACCAGCAGCTGACAGCAAATCCCCGCCCAATTCGAGAGGCTGGAGGATCCGCTGATATTGGCGAATGAAGCTGCTCTCAGTATCGAGGGCAAACGTTTGGCCAACCTGTTCTGCGAGAATTCGTACTTGCAGGCAAATTTCTATCTGCATTATCACTGATGACACAGCAAATGAACGAATGTAGCTACCTGGATTCTGGATCCTGGGATCCACTGAATCCAGGTTTCGGCATCCACTGGATCCAGGATTCGGCATACACGGATGAACAATTAGCCTATGCATTGACTTTGAAAACATAATATAGGGATATATGTAGACATCCGGATCCTGTATCCAGCGATCCGGTAGATCCAGGATCCGGATCCATGCTGATGATAAAGGGACCCTGGGCCGGCCCGTGGGATTCAGTATTGATGAAATACGCCATCATTAGTCCACTGATCTCGTCTTTTCTCGCGAATCGCTTCTATTCCGGTGCTACACACCAATCGCAACGGCTCTTTAGCATTAGAGACTGCAACGCCTGAAAGCGTTTGCAGATCTTCATCCATCGCAAATACGCTCATGTCTATGCTTGACCGATCGGCTAAGATTTTGCATGTGTTCATTTGAAACTATGGCCCAAGTTTTTCACTAGATGTACTTAGCACTTTCCAAAAAGTGTTTTTCGCCCCACCCTTATGTACATACCTACATGTCTTGGTGATCTGTCCTGGAACGCTCCTATAACGGAATGATTATACACTTACCACTGTTCGGTCTGGAATCAAGACCTAGAAGCAGTCGACTGGCAAACTCCTGGCAGAGCCGACGCGTCTCTTCAGTTACCTCCTTCTTCAGCGCCTCGTCTTCTTCGACGCCCCTTATCCGGGCCAGTTCCTCCCATAGCTGAAAAGAGGGGAACAGGAGGTTGGACTTGGCACCTGCTAACTATGATCCTGCCTGCAGCCCGTACATTCATAACTCGTTTGGTTTGGCTTTAAAAACACATACAACGATAAGAAAATCGCACTGTGATATTGAGAATACCACGCTTGAAGGCCAAAAAGTAAAAGAAGACATGCTAATACAGAATAACCATACTCTCGTTGATATATAAACACAACTCATGAAGTTGCCTTGACCATTTTTCGCTTAACAGAAAATCCCAGGCAAAAATTGACTATTTCGGACATTACCGGATAAATGCAACCGTAACTCGAAAACTGGAAAAGTTAGATTGACCGCACAACACATTCGACATGTCTTGCGAACCGGTTTCGAAAATAAAAAGGCATGAAAAGTTGGTGGGACAAGTCTCCTGGTGCCGAGATTACCCAATTTGGTGGCGAGAGTCTCCATTTTGGAATTTGGATGTTCTATTAATTTTGTTCCAATTTAGATGGACTTGTTCGTTGAAAAATGCCTTAAACGTGGTTTAACCCTCGCCCGCACATGGGGGGGGGGGGTGGTTGCCACCCCCCCCAGGTAGTCTTTCTGCTCTGCACTCAACATTTTTAGAGCTAGAAGGCTGATTTTTCGTATAGCTGCTCCTCTATCCTTTATTGATGTCCACTGAAAATTTCAAGTTTCTGTGATTTTTGGTTTCGGAGATATGACCTTGTTTTTCAGGTCATGTCATGACCCAAATGGCCAATTCTCAACATCTTGCGCTTGCCATGGGCCTTGTGAGCTTTTGACACCCTGATTTCGGCCTTTTTTGCCAGTCTTACCTCCCACCTATCATGGAACATGTTGTTCGACGGTGTACAGGGGTCAAGGTCAGGGTCAAGGTCAACCTAGGTCATCTAAGATAATTGCGTTTTAGGCAAGCTGAATTTACTTTTTGTGAAGTTTTTTGACTGCATTTTTGGTAAAAGCTTCTCAGATCATGATTTCATGTAATATGGACCCAAAAACAATCGGTGCACACATCAGTATACACACAGACACACACAGACATACAAACACATATAATTGACCTTGACCTAATTTGACCTGAAATGACCTCAGCAGCAAAATTCTGGTCGGGTAGTGTGACAAAGAGGTTCTAGCTGGCTTGGCACCAGAAAACAGCATCGTCATCGGTATTTGATAAGCAGCGCACGTGATATCCAACGGTGACCCAAAACAGCAATATTTTTTAGTTTGACCTGACCTGGAAGGTCAATGACTGACCTGAGAAGGTAAAACTGGGTATCATTGGATTCGTCTCTTCCCAAAGAATCTTTTTGGTCGTTACTGCTAAGCTCTATCTCCAACAGGAACGAAATGGCGTGGGGGGGGTGGCAACCCCCCCCCCCCATGTGCGTTCTAGGATGGGAAAAAGGCATGTGCGGGCGAGGGTTAAGCATTATTGTGATAGATTAAAAAATAAATTTACTAGACAGAAATGTGGCCTGGTAAATAGGGAAAGACTGATTTGTGATGTCACAGATGACAATTTTGAACAGAAGCTGAAGCCTGCAAACCTAAAAATAGAAGCCAAAGCCCTGATTGAACACCTCTCTTAGCTGCGTTCCTGGATCATTTTCCCTAAATAGCAATACACTAATTTGAATTAACACCACATCTCAATCTCAATATCCACACTTTGACTTACCTTCGCAGTTCGACTTGTTGCCCTTCGCGAAATCACCGTTTTACACTGCGCAGTGAGAACCAACCGCAAACTGAAACACCAGAAAATGGCGGCAACCGGAAACCATGTGCAGCATGCACGTGCTACCTATAGTGCAAATTTACAAATATAGGTGCAAAATCAACTTTCAAAGAGTATTTTCACTCCACCCCATCGCCATGCTGGTTTGCTTTTACGCTTTATTTCAGACGTTCCTGACGCCCGGTATATTTTTATGTCTCAGATAGAAATTTTAATCTGAATATGTTCTAAAAATACTCTGCTTACCAATCATGGAGTAGAATTACACTAGACAATTGGCGTCAAATTACGCTTCGTTGAAAATAACTCTTAGTGGAGTATTTATGCACCCTATGAAACAGAGCGTACAATGTATGAAAGAGTGAAAGTACACTTCTCTTTCCTCTGTATTCCATATAATGGAGTAGTAATGCACCCAGGTGTAATTTTGCACTCACTTTTTCAGGAAAAGAGTATAAGTACTCCTAAAACTGGTGTAAACCGGATAAAAATATCTTGCATGACGGGTGGTAAAAATGTAACCCAGGTGTACTTTTTTCAGTGCGTGACGAGCTGCATCGAATCAATGCCCATTTTATGCAAAAATATCAACTTTGAAATTTAACCTTTTTGACCTGACCTTGACCTGACCTCCACCAGAAAGTGACCTAAACCGTACCTGATGGTCTTATAACCAACACCATTGAGTTGGAAATGAAAAAAAAAAACTTGCCATAAAACATGCATCGCACAACCTTAGTAAAGTTGGGCTCATGTGGTGACCCTTGGTGACCTTTGGTGACCTGACCTGTGACCTGACCTGGTATGACCAGTGACCTCTCAATAGCAACATACCTGTGTACTAGACAACTGACGCCTTATCGCTGATTTTCGACAAAATGCGTTTTACTCGGTGTTATAGCGCTTTCCCTAGAAGCCCCGTGAACGGTGAAACATTTTATTTTTGACCTGACCTGTGACGTCATCGGTGACCCCGAGGTCAATGAAATTTGGTTTCCTTCGACTAATTTGACAGGGCTATCGAACGCCGTTTGAATTTTTTGGATCCGTCCAGTACTTTCGGAGATACGGGGGGAGGTCAAAAAATGTTCCCTCCCCACCGCGCGGAAGGTGGCCGGGAGGCCCACCGCCTGACGGGTTAAAGGGACTATCCCACCTTTAACATGGGGTTTGAGTTGAGATAGCCAAGTTTGCGGCGAGGTTCAGAAACCACTTTCTATCTAGGTTGCAACCCCCGCGGCTTCTTGGTGTTGAAGAAATTCGTTCCCTTCATTTGAAAATGGGCCTTGTACCTACAAGGCCCTATCTTCAACAGCGGCGTATTTAGAAAATCGCGAAGGGGGGGCCAAGGGTTTGGAGGGCGCCACCTCACCCAAGGAGGGCGCCATACGGTCGCGAGATAAAAATCCTTAACGATCGCTCAGCGGAGGGGGGAGGGGTGGGAGGCCTTTTTTACTACGCCACCAGTTCTTTTGCGTACCTTGGTATAGGTTATGCTGCATTGATTTTGCATCGTGTGTATTTTGTTTTCACTGCAGGTCACAAAAGGTCAAGTCACCCGCTCAGCTTAAGTGACTATGCTTAAAACTTTTTTTAAAGTTAGGTCACTCGACATGGCCTGATGACCTTGCTTTTAGCGACTATGGTTTGCATTTTATAGAGCACGTGTAAGAGCAATGTGCCAAAAGGTGTGCCCCTCCCGCTCACCCAGTTCCCTCCCCCAACAGGAAAAAACGGAAGCTCGTAGCGTAGTGGCATATGGGATTTTTTACCGCATGTCTGAAGAAATGTCCTGGCGCGGGTTAATCTCACACGTGACGAAAAGGTTGGAAGTGATTGGCTATAAGTTCCTACTAAAGAAGTGTTGTGCGCGCGAAAATTTTTGAAAACAACCTTTTCCTCCGCTTTTTAGGCACATATTTTACGTGCTCACTGCTCAAAGCTCTTCTCGCTCTTTTACCGAATTTGAAGGTGTAAAAACACCTAAGGTTTGGTGGGGCCGGTGCCACACAAACTGTATAGGAAGCTTCGCCTGCATGGGTGACGATGTAACTAGAAAAGTTTATTGGCGGTGGCATACACACCAGACCACCATATCGGATTGATACCGGAGCGCGAGGTGCGTAAACACAAGCGCACAACGAGAAGGCGGCAGTAACAGAAAGATAAACCATAACAGGACTGCTCCTCATGAGATCGATTAGCCTCCTCGGGCTTCTCATCCAAATTTCCCCGACCAGCCCTCATGACCTTCTCACAGATGCATATTACAGTGTTGAATACCTACATAACCAGCTTCAATCACCGAAACTGATGCCTGCTGTTGCGGCCGAACCTGTTGACAATATTTAATCGTGATCCATATACATAGAATAGATGTCATGATGCACGTAAAGAAAGATCAATCCGTCAAGACCAACGACGTGCTGTATGCATGGTAGAGCGTAGGGTATGCTTCATTCATTATGCTGAATGCACGTTCATTTGTGGCAGTTTTCACAGGCCACAAATGAACAAAGTAGATAAATCAGGAAAGACATCAATATGTGCAAGATAACTGCTAAGTTCGGAAACATGCCAAAGGAGTAGATAAATCATAGGAGGGCAGCGATCAACGGAGGTCGCCAATAGGTAGAAGGGCTGCGATCGACAGGAGGTCGCTAATAGGTAGGAGAGCCCCGGCCCCCGATCAACATCCCGAGTTTCGACAGGAGGGCACCGATAGATAGGAGGGTGGCAAGCAGCAGGAGGGCGCCAATGGGTAGAAGGGCGGCGATCAACAGGTGGGCGCCAATAGGTAGGAGGGCCCCGATCAACAATCAACAGGAGGGTGCCACCAGATGAGAGGGCGGCAAGGAACAGGAGAGCACGAATAGATAGGGAGGTGGCGATCAACAAGAGGTCGCCAATGAGTGGAAGGGTGACGATCAACAGGAGGGTGGCAATGGTGAGGAGGGTGCCTTTGCCCAAGAGGATGACATTGAACAGGAGGGGACCTGTGGGGAGGGCGCCAATTTAGCAGGAAAGTGCCAGTGGATAGGAGGGCGGCGATCAACAGGAGGGCGTCAGTGGTTAGGAGGGCGGCGATCAACACGAGGGCGCCAATAGGTAGAAGGGCCCCGATTAACCCTCGCCCGCACATGGGGGGGGGGGGTGGTTGCCACCCCCCAGGCAGTCTTTCTGCTCTGCACTCAACATTTTTAGAGCTAGAAGGCTGATTTTTCGTATAGCTGCTCGTCTATCCTTTTTTGATGTCCACTGAAAATTTCAAGTTTCTGTAATTTTTGGTTTCGGAGATATGACCTTGTTTTTCAGGTCATGTCATGACCCAAATGGCCAATTCTCAACATCTTGCGTTTGCCATGGGCCTTGTGAGCTTTTGACACCCTGATTTCGGCCTTTTTTGCCAGTTTTACCTCCCACCTATCATGGAACATGTTGTTCGACGATGTACAGGGGTCAAGGTCAGGGTCAAGGTCAACCTAGGTCATCTAAGATAATTGCGTTTTAGGCAAGCTGAATTTACTTTTTGTGAAGTTTTTTGACTGCATTTTTGGTAAAAGCTTCTCAGATCATGATTTCATGTGATATGGACCCAAAAACAATCAGTGCACACATAAGTATACACACAGACACACACAGACATACAAACACATATAATTGACCTTGACCTAACTTGACCTGAAATGACCTCAGCAGCAAAATTTTGGTCGGATAGTGTGACAAAGAGGTTCTAGCTGGCTTGGCACCAGAAAACAGCATCGTCATCGGTATTTGATAAGCAGCTCACTTGATATCCAACGGTGACCCAAAACAGCAACATTTTTTAGTTTGACCTGACCTGGAAGGTCAATGACTGACCTGAGAAGGTAAAACTGGGTATCATTGGATTCGTCTCTTCCCAAAGAATCTTTTTGGTCTTTATTGCTAAGCTCTATCTCCAACAGGAACGAAATGGCGCGGGGGTGGTGGCAACCACCCCCCCCCCCCCCATGTGCGTTCTAGGATGGGAAAATGGCATGTGCGGGCGAGGGTTAACATTCAACAGGAGGGACTAGGGAACCAATGGGTAAGAGGGCGCCATGCAATGGCTAGAAGGGTGGCACTCAACAAGAGGGTGCCAAAAGGGGGGAGGGCGGCCATCAAAATTTCACGAGAGCGCAATAGGTGGGAGGGCGCCAATAATTATGAGGGTGCCGACCAGCAGAAGGGCGCCATTGTGTAGGGCAGGGTGGCGACCTACAGGAGGGCGCCTTCGGGTGAGAGGTTGCCTATTTACAGGAGAGCGCCAATAGGTAGGAGTACAACGATCAAATGAGGGCGCCAGTGGGTAGGAGGGCAGCGATCAACAGGCTTACATAGGCGGCTACCGCTACGCTTAGAAAGCTACAGCCTACAAATGCGATTGGAGGGCGCCCAAGGGAGCCCTCCAATCGTATTTGGAGGGTGTATTTGGAATGGCGCCCTCCGAGGGCGCCCTCCAACCGTATTTTCCCTGCAAACACATTCGCGATTGGGCGCCCTCCAGTCGCGATTGTTTTTCGATTCGATTCTATCACAACTGCATTTGCGATTGCGCCCTCCAATCGCAAAGGGCGCCTTCGGCGCCCAAGGGGGGCCATGGCCCAGTGGCCCCCCCTGCCTACGCCCCTGTTGGAATATGGGAAGCCTAAGATGTTTAATGAAAAATAAATGCCAGAACCGTGTTCCTGCAGCCATCCAATCTATAAAGTCGGGCACAATTTAACTGGTTTTAACCCTATTAGTGGCAGGCTCCTGGCTACCCCATATTAGTGGCAGGGGGGGGGGGCTGTTTACGACCCCCCCTTGATATCTCGAGATCTAACCGGCCGATTTTAAAAATTCAAACGGCATTCGATTTGGCTCAACGAGATCAACATTTCTAAAAAAAAAATTAAAAATGTCAATAGGGGGTAGAGGGGGGTAAAAACGGGCAAATTGCAGATACATTTTATACTGTTTATCACGGCCAGGTTTCTGAACCAATCTTAAAGGGACTATCCCACCTTCTAAAATGTTGTTAAAACCAGTTAAATTGTGCCCGACTTTATAGATTGGATGACCAGGAACACGGTTCTGGCATTTATTTTTCATTAAACATCTTAGGCTTCCCATATTCCAAACACAAACTTTCAAATATGTGACGTCACAGCCCAAAATTACCTCCTTCCCCAGGCCACATTACTGTCACAAAGCTGATTCTTTTTACTCTGTAGGCACCACAACAAAGTTCAGACCAAGTTTTAAGCGATTTTTCAACGAACAAACCCATTTAAATCAGAATGACTAAACGAGGTGACGTCACACTAACGGTCGCTCCATGTTGAAGATAGGGCCTTGTACAAGGCCCATTTTCAAATGAAGGGAACGAATTTCTTCAACACCAAGAGGCCGCGGGGGTTGCAACCTAGATAGATAGTGGTTTCTGAACCTCGCCGCAAACTTGGCTATCTCAACTCAAACCCCATGTTAAAGGTGGGATAGTCCCTTTAACGCAATTTTTGCCGATCGATAGAGAATGAACCAGGAATTCACATGGATCCTAAAAATATGCATTTTCAAAAATCATAGGCGGATACAGATCATTGAGATTGGGGGTACACAAAAAGTATAGTAAATAAGGTTTTTGTTGATACTGTTTCTAAAAAGGGTGGCAGTGGTCTTGTTATGTTACAATTTTCTTATGAGAGAACGACTAAAATTTTATTGGTCATGCATAGGCGGTGTCAGGGCACCTATGTTGGGAGGTAAAAAATAACCCCCCTTTTTGGACGCCTGGATCCGCCTATTATAGCAAAAACGTGTCAAAAGAGGGTGCACAATAACTTTGTACCTATATGTTATCACATGATATACCTTTCATTCACTGTTCGTAAAACTGGTGCAGCATTGTGATCTTCGCCCAAATGACTCGCTTCACGAATAGGACCCCCCAATTCCCAGTGCTCTGGAGCCGCCCCTGGTAAAGTTATGAACTTGAAATTTTCAGGGAATGTGCCCAATTTAGTTTTAGGAAAAGTCAGAAAATTTCAGCATCGTAGCTTTAGCGGTTTCGGAGATATTCCCGAAAAACCTGAGGGGTGGATAAAAACAACCCCCCCTGCCACTAATAGGGTTAACAACATTTTAGAAGGTGGGATAGTTCCTTTAACTCTCGCCGGCACAAGGGGGGGGGCGGCGTTGATGCAACCATGCAAACCCCCTAAGGTTTTTCGCAAATAACTCACGTAAAAAGCGGCCGATCGCGACGAAACTTTTCGTTACCTCGCATTGATTAATTTCATACCTACTCTTAAAATGTATTGACCCTGACCCCAATGACCTATTGCCTGTGACCTATTTTCAGAGGCCATGTTTGGCCGAAATCGCGATGTTGCGAATGTCAGCTTGCATTAGCCGCGCGTTTGCAGTCTTTTCGTGGTTTCAAGCGTTCAAATATGTGATTTGATGTTGCTCCTAAGGGTGGATGTCAAGGTCACCCGAAGACCAGGTCAGGTCACTGACCTATGATGACCTCGGTCCACTTTTTCGAATTTTACATGTTTCTAGGCTAGTTTTTTTTAGCTGAATTCGTATTTAGGAACCATTTGAACATTTACGAAGTAGTTTTGGTGCCTTCGTAACATGCTACGAAGCTGTCAGAGGCGGTTGACACATACTACGAATACCCGACACGACCCCTACTGGTTGACCTGACCTGACCTAACCTGACCTGACCCGACCTGGCCTAAAAACATACTCGAAAAGAAATCATCTGTGATGAAAACTAACATGATATTCGTGATTAGCACCCCGAAAAACCCATAGCAGCCACACATTACAACGTTCTAACAGGTCCCGATTATCCCGACTTTTGGGTCATTGACCTGACCTGGAAGGTCACCCGATGACCTAGGACATTTAACCCTAGAACGCCTAGGGGGGGGGTTGTATCAACCCCCCCCCCTGAGGTTTTTTCAAAGTGCACGCTAAACGGCTTGTCGTAGCGGGCTGAAATTTTCAATACCCTCTGGGGCAACCTTTGCGCATCTTTTGCCGAAAAAAAATTGATCGGGTCATGTCAGGTCACGGAGTTATGACGTCATAAGAGGTACAGCCTCCGGCCGGATTTTCACAAACTGAGTGCCAACGCCCGAGGTTTCCTGCCGGTGGTACGAACATCGGTTGATGGATCGTGATGAAACTTCCCATGCATGTTGGGGCAAGTATTGGCTATCATATGGTATAAGAAATTTGACCGGGTCAGGTCAGGTCACGGAGCTATGACGTCACAAGAGGAACAGCGTCCGGTACTATTTTTTGAAAAGTGCCCGAACCACTATTTTGCTAATTCTTGTCACCTCAATGGGAATATGCAGCAATATTAGCTTCTATAGGGAGCAAATGGACCTCCCAAATCCAAAAATACAATCAGATTTCAAAAATTTAAATTTTGATTTTTCGAATTTCTGCCGCCGACTGTGACCTTGCCGACTTCCGGCGCTCCCAACGCGCCATTTTTAGAGCTAGGGAAACGAAATACATACCAAACGATAGAGAATTGATCAAGGAACACGATAGTGAAGGTTTCAAGTCGATATCTCCCACCGTTTTGCCGCAATCGCCGCCGAAAGTTGAAAAAAGTCTATTTTTCCGAAAATTTGACCTTTGACCGGTCAAAAGTAGGTCAAATGTTGACCTAGGACCAAAAAATATACCACCAATCGCGAGATCTCGTTGAGAGCAATCCGTTGGTTTTTTCCGCTAAGCTCTACGACCTTCCGTTTCGAAACGCCAGGGGGGGGGGTCGTAACAACCCCCCCCCCTGGTCGTTCGTGTTATGAGAAATGGCCTGGTCGTGCGAGGGTTAAATCGGGTATCATCTCGTCACGGGCAACACGCTCGCCTTTGCTGCGAAGCTCTAGCTCAATCACGGGCCGAACGCGATGGGGGTTGTACAAGCCCCCCCCCCCCCGCTGTGCAGTCGAAGGACGCAAAATGGCCTGTGCCGGCGAGGGTTAAACGTTTTTCTGTATCTTCAAAGCTAAAGACCTGACAGTTCTTCCCGCGAAACCTTTTTTTGTCGAAAACGGCAGAACATAACGTCACTTTGACGTCATTTTCGGCCAACCTTTCATAGCCCATGGAAAAAAATTTGGTCACAATGTGTAAAATTGATGTCCGGGAGGGTACTTAAAGTTTGGTTAGGATCGGTGCAGCGGTTCTGGAGATACATCTAACAGTCTGGAGGGGGGGGGGGGCAAAAAATAGCCCCCCAGGGCGGGTGTTACCACTGTGTTTTTAACTTTGGAACATAAAATATCGGTTTCTGTTTTCTTACCCTGATGCTTTATCGAATATATTATTATTTTCCTGGTTACCTGACGTGTTTTTTTTTTAATGAAAAGAGAAAACTGGTCAGTTTCGCTTCGTTAGGTACAGCCGCTATGGTAGGTAATGTTTACCCTGACGGACAATGCTTTAGCTGATGGGCTCAGCCACCGGCAAATAAAAGAGCTCACTCACTTGTCCATTTTTAATGAAACGTCCTTACATAAGCATGGTTATTCCATAAAAATGATGTTGCATCACATGTATGTAAGTACACGGAAGCCAAAGTTCCACCGACAAAAAGCTCTATTGTATACTCTAGTGTGGAACATACCTCACGTTGTTTTTCTGAAACGCGAGTTACAGCTGCATAATAAAAAATGAACGTTAAGTGAATTAGTGAAATAAAACGTTTAAACACTTCAATATCATGGTGTTATCACGTGCACGGAGAAGCGCACCACCCCTCCGCGTCTTCAGCGCCGTTGCACAGCTCGTCATCCGGCCTCTGGCTGTCTCTCACTTTCCGTCCCTATCCACCTTGAGCGGCACGGTCTTCTCGGGCCGGTCCGGCTGCTGGGGGCACTTCCTGGGCGCGGTGATGGTGAGCACGCCCTCCTTGCTCAGGTGGGAGACCACGCCGTCCTCGTCCACGTCCTCAGGCAGCTCGTACTTCCGGGTGAACTGGCGTGCCACCGAGCCGTGCTCGTCCCGCTTCTCCTCGTGCTTGGCCTCGACCACCACCAGGCCGTCGACGATCTTCACCTTGAGCTCCTCGGGCAAAAAGTGCTGCACGTCCAGCCGCATCTCCACGCGGTCCTTGTGCGACGTGATCTCTGAGGTGCCCGAGTTCTGCCTGCGGAACAGGGCAGGGGTGGTCAAAAAGGATGAAAGCCGAAAGGTACAACAAACTAGTACTGTATCGGGCAGAGAAGAGCTGGTGTAGCTTCAGAGATACCCGAGTTATCTAATGTGATGCCGCCGGCCCGCCATATTTAGTGTAATACAGTCTACACTTTTCATACGGCTCTCTATACTCGAACCTCAAATTCAACATTGAATTTATCCATCTAGCCAGAGCGGCCCCCGTTTGGAGCGGCCCACCTGTGCAGGACGACGGGCGCCCTGGAGGCGTATCGGCGGCTGGAGACGGCCGGCAGGTAGTCGTCCACCAGCGGCCGCCGCGGCACGCCCATGCCGAAGTGTTGGTCGAACATGCGCGGCGATCGGTGGCGGCTGAAGTCGCGCAGCGCGTCGTCGAAAAAGGGGTCGTCGAAGTAGAGTGGCACCGACATGGCTCCGACCTGCCGAGAGGCGCTATTCAGGGTGTGTCCGGTGCACCGACAGGTCATGGTTGAAGGAGGGGTTCAGCATCACGCAGCGAGGCAACAGACTTACTAGACGCAGTGGAAATTAGTGCTGACTGAAGATCCGGGAGTTAACCCTCGCCCTGGCAGGGGGGGGGGGGGCGGGTCGATGCGACCCCCCCTAAGGTTTTTCGAAGATAGCGTAAGCGCGCAGCGCCGCCAAATTTGGCACAGCCTATGGGGCAACCTTTTTACATGTGACCTGAAAATTTCAGGTCCGGGTGACCTTGGGTCAGGTCACCAGGTCAGAAAAACCGGTACATGGTCATGGTCAAATTTCAATTTTCTTTTCGCACCTGTCCAACTCACAGTTTTGGACTGATTTCCTTCAAACTTTCAGGATGTACTAAGTTCACCGAGTTGTATAACATATAGTTCGGGTTTTTTTTTTTAGGAAATTGACCTGAGGTCAGTCAGAGGTCATTACGTCGTAATGTTAAGTCTATGGGAAAATACTAAATTCGGAAAATACTGAAGATATCCGCTTCGTTCTATCACTTTTGTGCTTTGAAACCACAGTACTTAACAGCAGGTCACTTGGTGCTTCTTTGTTTGGTGCACTTATCCATGGGTCAGGTCAAATGAGGTCAACTGAGGTCAAATGACGTTTTTGCCAATAACTTGGCATATAATGACGCTAGAGCTTAAAGGAAAAGTGCCACCTTCGTGAAATATGAAGATATCGTTGCTTTTCATTTTGACATTATTATTTTTCATGTTCTTTTTAAATCTGGTGCCAGAAGTGCATAATTCGCAAAAAAGTATGTCAAAACATTTAACATATTGGTACTATGTTTGTACTCTCTACCGCACCTTCTGTATGATGTCATAGCGATGACATCACACTCAAGCCAATCAGCCTTCAGAAGACAGTCTCGTCGGCTTGTGTCAGATTAGCTGATTGGTTAAAGCTGAGCTGATTGGAGCTGATTGGTTAAAAACCAAAGCCTCGCCGCGGGTGGCTGTATTACAGGATAAGAACGCATTCCTGGGATAAGGACGCATTCCTGGCATATTTTCTTTTAAAATTGCCGATACCTACAAATGGAGGCCGAAATCGGCCGTAAGGTGGGACACTCTCGAGGTCTTCGGACACGGGCTACAAGATGGCCATCTCAGTTTCAAACCCCATGTTAAAGGTGACCCTTTTCCTTTAAAAATGGTATCATTGTGTTCCTGGTGATCAGCCGAATCGAATGATATGCGATATGATGCAATTTGGTTAACTTGAACCTAATTTATTAATTTAAGTTTACTTAAAATTTAAGAAAAACTTTAAGTACACTTAAGCAAGCTAAAAAGTATATCACTCGACGCGCCTTGACGTGCTGAGTTCACTGGTCCTTTTCTTTTTGCTCTATCTTAATTAGATCAAAAGGTATAAGCGAAAAACTTTTGACCTGTTTTTAGCGAAATTTTTACATTTATACCCCCAAAACCCCCCTAAATATTGACCCAGAGCAACCAAATTTGCACAGGGGCGAGAACTCCAGGGGGCCCACCTACCTACCAAATTTGGTGTTTCTAAGTGCTATAGGAGCCAATCGCGAGGGGGGGGGGTCGCATCGACCCCCCCCCTGCCAGGCCGTGTTATGAAAAATGCCCTGCCAGGGCGAGGGTTAAACGGGAAGATAAGTCAGATATGTAGCCAGATGCGCGGCGGGTGACAAAGGGAGAAGACAGTCTATATAAGGGTAAGGATGCTTTTAACCCTAAAGAGCAAGGGACTCAGCATTGACAGCTTAGCAGCACACGATATTTTCGATTTTCTTACGATGCATCTGATGCCGATGACTAGTTTATTTGTCTAGTTATAACATCCGTACATTAAAAAAAAACATGTTTTTCAATAATTTTTACGAAAACTTGTGCGGAAGCTTTGTTTTGAAGTACAAAAAATTGGTAAGTGCAATTAAAGAAAGACACACAAACACAAATGCGTTCCTTGGAAATATACGCATAAGACATTAGCGTGGAGGCAAACTATTGAAACCCGTCCAAACTAAGCGTGGAGGCAAACTATGAAACCCGTTTAACCACGATTACCTACGATAATCCGACGTGAGTTTTGCGGCATGCATAGTACAAACTCGTCCCTACAACAAATCATTCGGAGCAATCGTCGCACACCTAATCGGAATGTGTTTGACATCTCCAGGCACGCCCAGCGCGCTCCCTCACCTAATGTCACGATGACCCGCAGCTGGCGGCACCGTCCCTGCTGCCTTCCAGCGCCGTCTGACCCCGGACTGACGGCGCCCGCCGGCTCACGGCTCACCGTCGGCAGGACGGAACGGGAGCGTTCGACGCGGCGAGATGAGTCACGCGTCGCTCTCGACGCCGGGCAGCGCCAGTGTCGTCATCAACGCGCCGCCGCCGCTTGTGCCCCGCAGCCAGAGCCGCCGTGCAGCCAAGGATGCGCGCCCGAATTAGAGGAGGGATGACGTGTCGAACGAGTGGGCAGGTCAGACGATGCAGCAGCTGCTTTCAAAGTTCCAGGATGCCGTCAGCCGTGCGTCAGGTTAAATATGGAATGGGTGAATGCTGAACAGGCTTCTCCCGCACTGCCTATCGTGCCGAGCAGGTGCCGACTTACCGGCACCCGCCTGTGTTCAATGTCCCCGCGCACCGACGGAGGGGGGATATGTCCCCTTCCCTGAGCTTTTTCGTAAATAGCGGAGCTAGCGAAATTTTGCATGGTCTTTTCCCCATCAGTTTTACACATTGTGTGCAAGTTTAGATCTCTATCTTTCAAGGTCGAGTCACCAGGTCACTTCAAATGACCCAACCTCAAATCACTTTTTGCAGCTTTGTCACCGTTTCCAAATCGGACCATTAGTTCGGGAGATAACAGGGGGGGGGGGGGTAAAATTTACCCACCCCCAGCCCCGCGCGTTCGGCTGGAAACCCCAGCCCCGCGCGGGTTAAACGTTTTCTTTCGTTGCACTTTTACAAGCATACGGACACATGTAAAGTTATTTATCTGGGCAGAAAACATCGCGATTTATATCTACATTTATTATTTATCCAGCCTGATTAACCCGCGCATGACTGGGGTATTTTCCATAACGCGAGAGCCCCCCTCCTATCTCCGAAACTACTAGGCTGATCGTCAAAATTCAAACGGCGTCTGATAGCCCTGGAAAAACTGTCGAGCGAAACCTATTTTCATTGACCTTGAGGTCACCGATGACGTCACAGGTCAGGTCAAAGTAAAAATTATCGACATTTTTGCTAGTTCACAATTTGGGCTCTGACCGCCGGCTTACAAGTCCGATCAGGCTCATTTTTGGTTTACGCACTCCTTGATAGATGCCCTAGATACCTACCCTGAGGGTAACGAACTTTTACTTCGAATTTTTAAAGTCAAGGTCAGGTCATCTTAGGTCACGAAAATTGTATATCATGTATCGGTCACGTGACGCATGTTTTTATAGTCTATAGACATCTTTTTTGTTGAAAAATTTCATTTTCCAAATTTGACCTTTTCTTACCTGAAATTGACCTGACCTCCGGTAAATTCGGCTGAAAATAACCTCAAATGACACGGACGACATTATTTTTGAAATCTACGTGTGAAATGGACCTTGAGAGCGTTTGCGGTAATTTAGTATTTCGCATCAAAATCGCCCGACATGACGTCACTCTGACGTCATTTACGGCCAAACTATGAAAGCAAGAAAGTTGAAATTTTAACCTTCCAGGCGGTGGGGGGGGCATTTTTTTGCCCCCCCCCTTTACTTTTTTCGATATATCTCGAGAACCGCTGCGCCGATCGTCACCAAACTTTCAGTACCCTCCCGGGAGTAGCTAGCGCACATGGTGACCAAAAAATTTTTTCCAAAGGCTATGATAGGTTGGCCGCTAATGACGTAAGAGTGACGTCATTTTTGCCATTTTCGACCCAAAAAAAGGTTTCGCGGGAAGAGCTGTCAGGCCTACAGCTTTAGAGATACAGAAAAATCTTTTTGACATAAAAGGTGTGGAATCAAAAGGGCTACAAAACTGCTATTTCGGTTTTTTTCGAATTTTTTGGATTTTGACCCCCAGAAATAAAAAAATAGATTTTTTGAATATAATAGCCAAAAAATTCCAAAAAGTTTTTTGAATTTCGAAAAAACCGGAATATATGTGATAGTCCCTACCGCCTTCTATCTACATACAAAATTTGAGATCGATACCTCGTTTTTTGGCCAAGTTATAGCGAAAAAACTGTTCAAAATTGATGACGTCAAATTTTCAAACTCAATTTTTAGCAATTCTAGACCTCGTAGCGCAAAACAAAGACCACCATTAGACTCCCCGTGACGAGTTGCATCGAATCGATACCCATTTTATGCAAAAATATCAACTTTGAAATTTGACCTTTTTTGACCTGACCTTGACCTGACCTCCACCAGAAAGTGACCTAAACCGTACCTGATGGTCTTATAACCAACACCATTGAGTTGGAAATGAAAAACTGGCCATAAAACATGCATCACATAACCTTAGTAAAGTTGGGCTCATGTGGTGACCCTTGGTGACCTTTGGTGACCTGACCTGTGACCTGACCTGGTATGACCAGTGACCTCTAATAGCAACATATGTACTAGAAAACTGACGCCTTATCGCTGATTTTCGACAAAATGCGTTTTACTCGGTGTTATAGCGCTTTCCCTAGAAGCCCTGTGAACGGTGAAACATTTTATCTTTGACCTGACCTGTGACGTCATCGGTGACCCCGAGGTCAATGAAATTTGGTTTACCTCGACAAATTTGACAGGGCTATCGAACACCGTTTGAATTTTCCGGATCCGTCCAGTAGTTTCGGAGATACGGGGGGAGGCAAAAAAGTGCCCCCCCCCACCGCGTGGAAGGTGGCTGGTAGGCCCACCGCCTGCCGGGTTAACACATGGTGTCAAATTAATGCTGCTGAGGGTACTGTAAGATTTGTGTAGATCCGTGAAATGGTTTAAAAGATGTTGCCGAAAAACGGGAGGGGGCTCTTAACCCGGCAGGCGGTGGGCCTACCAGCCACCTTCCGCGCGGTGGGGGGGGCATTTTTTTGCCCCCCCCCCGTATCTCCGAAACTACTGGACAAATCCGGAAAATTCAAACGGCGTTCGATAGCCCTGTCAAATTTGTTAAAGAAAACCAAATTTCATTGACCTCGGGGTCACCGATGACGTCACAGGTCAGGTCAAAGATAAAATGTTTCACCGTTCACGGGGCTTCTAGGGAAAGCGCTATAACACCGAGTAAAACGCATTTTGTCGAAAATCAGCGATAAGGCGTCAGTTGTCTAGAACATATGTTGCTATTAGAGGTCATTGGTCATACCAGGTTAGGTCACAGGTCAGGTCACCAAAGGTCATTAAGGGTCACCACATGAGCCCAACTTTACTAAGGTTATTCGATGCATGTTTTATGGCCAGCTTTTCATTTCCAACTCAATGGTGTTGGTTATAAGACCATCAGGTACGGTTTAGGTCACTTTCTGGTGGAGGTCAGGTCAAGGTCAGGTCAAAAAGTCAAATTTCAAAGTTGATATTTTTCCATAAAATGGGTATTGATTCGATGCAGCTCGTCACGGGGAGTCTAATGTTGGTCTTTTTTTCTGCTACGAGGTCTAGAATTGCTAAAAATTGAGTTGGCAAATTTGACGTCATCAAATTTAAACAGTTTTTTTGCTATAACTTGGCCCAAAAAAGAGGTATCGATCTCAAATTTGGTATGTAGATAAGGCGGTAGGGATTATCACATATATTGCGGTTTTTTCGAATTTCAAAAAACTTTTTGGATTTTTAGGCTATTATGTTCAAAAAATCTATTTTTTTTGGGGGGGGGGGTCAAAATAAAAAAAATAGAAAACCGAAATAGCAGTTTTGTAGCCCTTTTGATTCCACACCTTTTATAACTGAAACATTTTTCTGTATCTCTAAAGCTGTAGGCCTGACAGCTCTTCCCGCGAAACCTTTTTTTGGGTCGAAAATGGCAAAAATGATGTCACTCTGACGTCATTAGCGGCCAACCTATCATAGCATTTGGAAAATTTTTTGGTCACCATGTGCGCTAGCTGCTCCCGGGAGGGTACTGAAAGTTTGGTGACGATCGGCGCAGCGGTTCTCGAGATATATGGAAAAAACTTAACCCTCGCCCGCACATGCCATTTTCCCATCCTAGAACGCACATGGGGGGGGGGTGGTTGCCACCCCCCCCCCCCCCCGCGCCATTTCGTTCCTGTTGGAGATAGAGCTTAGCAGTAAAGACCAAAAAGATTCTTTGGGAAGAGACGAATCCAATGATACCCAGTTTTACCTTCTCAGGTCAGTCATTGACCTTCCAGGTCAGGTCAAACTAAAAAATGTTGCTGTTTTGGGTCACCGTTGGATATCAAGTGCGCTGCTTATCAAATACCGATGACGATGCTGTTTTCTGGTGCCAAGCCAGCTAGAACCTCTTTGTCACACTACCCGACCAGAATTTTGCTGCTGAGGTCATTTCAGGTCAAGTTAGGTCAAGGTCAATTATATGTGTTTGTATGTCTGTGTGTGTCTGTGTGTATACTGATGTGTGCATCGATTGTTTTTGGGTCCATATTACATGAAATCATGATCTGAGAAGCTTTTACCAAAAATGCAGTCAAAAAACTTCACAAAAAGTAAATTCAGCTTGCCTAAAACGCAATTATCTTAGATGACCTAGGTTGACCTTGACCCTGACCTTGACCCCTGTACATCGTCGAACAACATGTTCCATGATATGTGGGAGGTAAGACTGGCAAAAAAGGCCGAAATCAGGGTGTCAAAAGCTCACAAGGCCCATGGCAAGCGCAAGATGATGAGAATTGGCCATTTGGGTCATGACATGACCTAAAATACAAGGTCATATCTCCGAAACCAAAAATCACAGAAACTGGAAATTTTCAGTGGACATCAAGAAAGGATAGAGGAGCAGCTATACGAAAAATCAGCCTTCTAGCTCTAAAAATGTTGAGTGCAGAGCAGAAAGACTACCTGGGGGGGGGGGGGGTGGCAACCACCCCCCCATGTGCGGGCGAGGGTTAAGGGGGGGGGGCAAAAAATGCCCCCCCCCCATCGTCTGGAAGGTTAAAATATAGAGCATATTATCTTTTATGAAAAATGTCCGTGAAGTTAGCGTCAGCAACAGCAACGAATACAGCGTCGGATTCAGAATCGCTTAAAAAACTCATATTTGGTCAATTGGGGGACGGGGAGCAAGAATATGAACTTTATTTGGCCCTAGCTCTTACCCCTTACCCCTTAATCGGCCCTTAAAGGAAGGGGCGCGTCAAAAGTGCCTCAAGGGTTCGTCTGATCGCCAAAATAAGGGTCGCAATCGATTCCCCGTGTCAATATCTAGCCGCAGCCTCGGGTTCCAGATGTGTGCAACTTACCCATTACCCCTTAATCGGCCCTTAAAGGAAGGGGCGCGTCAAAAGTGCCTCAAGGGTTCGTCTGATCGCCAAAATAAGGGTCGCAATCGATTCCCCGGGTCAATATCTAACCGCAGCCTTGGGTTCCAGATGTGTGCAACTTACCCCTTACCCCTTAATCGGCCCTTAAAGGAAGGGGCGCGTCAAAAGTGCCTCAAGGGTTCGTCTGATCGCCCGTCTGACCCTTATTTTGGCGATCAGACGAACCCTTGAGGCACTTTTGACGCGCCCCTTTCTTTAAGGGCCGATTAAGGGGTAAGGGGTAAGTTGCACACATCTGAAACCCGAGGCTGCGGCTAGATATTGACCCGAGGAATCGATTGCGACCCTTATTTTGGCGATCAGACGAACCCTTGAGGCACTTTTGACGCGCCCCTTCCTTTAAGGGCCGATTAAGGGGCAAGGGGTAAGTTGCACACATCTGGAACCCAAGGCTGCGGCTAGATATTGACCCGGGGAATCGATTGCGACCCTTATTTTGGCGATCAGACGAACCCTTGAGGCACTTTTGACGCGCCCCTTCCTTTAAGGGCCGATTAAGGGGTAAGGGGTAAGGTAAGTTGCACACATCTGGAACCCGAGGCTGCGGCTAGATATTGACCCGGGGAATCGATTGTGACCCTTATTTTGGCGATCAGACGAACCCTTGAGGCACTTTTGACGCGCCCCTTCCTTTAAGGGCCGATTAAGGGGTAAGTGGTAAGTTGCACACATCTGGAACCCGAGGCTGCGGCTAGATATTGACCCGAGGTATCGATTGCGACCTTTATTTTGGCGATCAGACGAACCCTTGAGGCACTTTTGACGCGCCCCGTCCTTTAAGGGCCGATTAAGGGGTAAGGGGTAAGTTGCACACATCTGGAACCCAAGGCTGCGGCTAGATATTGACCCGGGGAAACGATTGCGACCCTTATTTTGGCGATCAGACGAACCCTTGAGGCTCTTTTGACGCGCCACCTCCTTTAAGGGCCGATTAAGGGGTAAGGGGTAAGTTGCACACATCTGGAACCCAAGGCTGCGGCTAAATATTGACCCGGGGAATCGATTGCGACCCTTATTTTGGCGATCAGACGAACCCTTGAGGCACTTTTGACGCGCCCCTTCCTTTAACCCGCGAGTTGCTGGGGGGGGGCGTTAAACGCCCCCACTTTTTTCGCCGGGCCATAGCATAAAAACGGCGCGCCGCAGGCGCGCCAAATTTTGGATACCTGTAGGGAATTAATTGAAGTGTATTGTGACAAAGTTTCAAAAAAATCGGTCGGAAAAGTTTTGAGATATCGAGGTTTTAGTTACGTCATGATTTCTGAGTTTTCGACCAAAAACGGCATATGTTCAAAAAATCATATAAAATCACAGAATAGACATACAGACATGCCGTAAACGCCATTAGACTGCCAATATTATGAACAATCAAATGGCTATCTTCGATTATTGATTATCGATCCGCATTTTCCAAAATCTTGAACTGAATCTTGGCAATTTCTCGTGACTACTTCACAACCATGATACATGCATTTCTTAACCCGCGCCCTGGTGGGGGGGGCTATTTTTTGCCCCCCCTCCAGACTTTTCGATATATCTCCAGAACCGCTGCGCCGATCGTCACCAAACTTTCAGTACCCTCTCGGACATCAATTTTACACATTGTGACCAAAAATTTATCCAAAGGCTATGATAGGTTGGCCGGAAATGACGTCAGAGTGACGTCATGTTCTGCCGTTTTCGACCCAAAAAAGGGTTTCGCGGGAAGAGCTGTCAGGCCTATAGCTTTTCAAATACAGAAAAACGATAAAAACATAAAAGCTGTAGAATCAACAGGGCTACAAAACTGCTATCTCGGAATTTTGAAATTTTTGCATTTTGACCCCCAAAAATCAAAAAATAGATTTTTTGATTATAATAGCCGAAAAATCCAAAAAGTTTTTTGAATTTCGAAAAAACCGGAATATATGTGATAGTCCTTACCGCCTTCTATCTACATACCAAATTTGAGATCGATACCTCTTTTTTTGGCCAAGTTACAGCGAAAAAACTGTTCAAAATTGATGACGTCAAATTTTCAAACTCAATTTTTTGCAATTCTAGACCTCGTAGCGCAAAACAAAGACCACCATTAGACTCCCCGTGATGAGCTGCATCGAATCAATACCCATTTTATGCAAAAATATCAACTTTGAAATTTGACCTTTTTTGACCTGACCTTGACCTGACCTCCACCAGAAAGTGGCCTAAGCCGTACCTGATAGTCTTATAACCAACACCATTGAGTTGGAAATGAAAAATTGGCCATAAAACATGCATCGCACAACCTTAGTACCTAAAGTTAGGTTCATGTGACCTGACCTGTGACCCTTGGTGACCTGACCTGTGACCTGGTAATGTCAGTGACCTCTTATAGCAATATATGTACTAGGCAACTGACGCCCTATCGCTGATTCTCGACAAAATGCGTTTTCTTCGGTGTTATAGCGCATTCCCTAGATGACCCGTGAACGGTGAAACATTTCATCTTTGACCTGACCTGTGACGTCATCGGTGACCCCGAGGTCAATGAAATTTGGTTTCCTTCGACAAATTTGACTGGCCTTTCGAACGCCGTTTGAATTTTGCGGATCCGTCCAGTAGTTTCGGAGATACGAGGGGGGGGGGCAAAAAATAGCCCCCCCCCCCACCAGGTCGCGTTATAAACAGACCCCACCAGGGCGCGGGTTAAATTGAACTTTTTGAGCCAAACACGTACACATATGACAAAATGAATGTCACCATCGTGTTCTACGCCCCAAATTACCCATAAAACATGTGTCACAGGCTGCGAATATCAGTTTTGATTTTCGGGGATATGTGCCTACCCGGTTGACCTGACCTTGACCCTGACCTATGCTTGACTGACCCCTACATGGAGCTGACACTCTTGTAGGCCTTATATGATGGATTGTGCACCGTTTTGACAGAGTTTATGACGAGAGCCGCCCATTGCTAAGTCCTGAAGTACATGCCACTGAAAGCCCGATTTCAGGTGTTTGACCTGACCTTGACCTGACCTGTGACCTCAAAATTCAACTTTAAAGTACTCATCTGAAGCGTCTCGTCGCGTTCTTTCGTTTGCCGCCTCGTGCGTTTCGCTGCGCCTATTGGTTCTCGAGTTATCGGCTGGGGGCGTTTAACGCCCCCCCCCCCCCCAGCAAACGGTGGGTGGCGAAATACCCCAGCAACTGCCGGGTTAAGGGCCGATTAAGGGGTAAGGGGTAAGTTGCACACATCTGGAACCCGAGGCTGCGGCTAGATATTGACCCGAGGAATCGATTGCGACCCTTATTTTGGCGATCAGATGAACCCTTGAGGCACTTGTTTTGACGCGCCCCTTCCTTTGAGGGCCGATTAAGGGGTAAGGGGTAGGTTGCACACATCTGGAACCCAAGGCTGCGGCTAGATATTGACCCGGGGAATCGATTGCGACCCTTATTTTGGCGATCAGACGAACCCTTGAGGCACTTTTGACGCGCCCCTTCCTTTAAGGGCCGATTAAGGGGTAAGGGGTAAGAGCTAGGGCCAAATAAAGGTCATATTCTTGCTCCCCGTTCCCCAATTGACCTAATACGAGTTTTTTAAGCGATTCTGAATCCGACGCTGTATTCGTTGCTGTTGCTTACGCTAACATCACGGACATTTATGAAAATTGGTTTTATTTTCTTTTCTGATCATTTTGAGCATAAAAGTCATAAATCCATTGAAAAAAACACTTAGTTCGTAAAAGTGAACTATTCCCTTTAATTCATGTTTGTATTCCCTAGAACGCCTAGGGGGGGGGGGGGGTTGTATCAACCCCCCCCCCCCCCTGAGGTTTTTTCGAAGTGCACGCTAAACGGCTTGTCGTAGCGGGCTGAAATTTTCAATACCCTCTGGGGCAACCTTTGCGCATCTTTTGCCGAAAAAAATTGATCGGGTCATGTCAGGTCACGGAGTTATGACGTCATAAGAGGTACAGCCTCCGGCCGGATTTTCACAAACTGAGTGCCAACGCCCGAGGTTTCCTGCCGGTGGTCAGTGGCGGTCGCAGGGGGGGGGGGGGCATCAGGGCCATGCCCCCCCCCCCAAAGCCAAATCAGGGGGGGCCATCATATCATTTGGCCCCCCCCCCCAAACAACCGATGGGCCCCTATGGCCGTATGGGGCCCTGGCCCGTATTCGATTGTCACGAGGCTCGAGAAACCCACGCCAGCTATTAACAGCTCCCATACCAGTCTTTGAGGGTCCTACACTGACCTCTGAGGGCCCTTCAGTGGCGGTCAAGCGTCCACATTGACCGCTGAGGACCCACATTGACCTCTGAGGGCCCTCCACTGGCCTTTGAGGGCCCCTAAACCGGCCTCAAGGGCCCAACCGGCGTCTGAGAGCCTCACACCGGCCTCTGGTGGCCTCATTTCTGTCTCTCGAGTCCCAAGACTAGACTTTAAGTGTCTCTGAGGGCCCCGCACTGGATCCTGAAGACCCGATGCCGGCCTCTAAGAGCCCGCATCGGCCTCTGGGGGCCCATCTTGGCCTTTGAGGGCCCTCCGCTGGTCTCTGGTGTGCAACGCCGGCCCATGCCGGCCTTTTAGGGCCCCACACTGACCTCTGAGGGCCCCATGCTGGCTGGCCTGTAAGGACCCACATTAGGCTCTGAGGGCCCCCGCACTGGATTCTGAAGACCCGATGCCGGTCTCTAAGAGCCCGCATCGGCCTCTGGGGGCCCATCTTGGCCTTTGAGGGCCCTCCGCCGCTTGTCTCTGGTGTCCAACGCCGGCCCATGCCGGCCTTTTAGGGCCTCACACTGACCTCCGAGGGCCCCATGCTGGCCTGTAAGGACCCACATTAGCCTCTGAGGGCCCCCGCACTGGATTCTGAAGACCCAATGTCGGCCGCTCAGGGCCCGCATCAGCGTCTGAGGGCCCATCTTGGCCTTTGAGGGCCCTCCGCTGGCCTCTGGGGCTCAACGCCGGCCCATGCCGGTCTTTTAGGGCCCCACACTGACCTCTAAGGGCCCCATGCTGGTCTGTAAGGACACACATTAGCCTTTGTGAGCCCCGCACTGTATTCTGAAGACCCGATGCCGGCATCTCAGGGCCCGCATCATCCTCTGAGGGCCCATCTTGGCTTTTGAGGGCCCTCTGCTGGCCTCTGGGGTCCAACACCGGCCAATGCCAGTCTTTTAGGGTCCCATTCTGACCTTTGAGGGCCCCATGCTGGCCTGTAAGGGCTCACATTAGCCTTTGAGGCCCCCTGGATTCATAAGACCCGATGCCGGCCTCTAAGGGTCAGCATCGGCTTATGAGGGCCCATCTTGGACTTTGAGGGCCTTCTGTCATGGCCTCTGGGGTCCAACCCCGGCCCATGCCGGTCTTTTAGGGCCCCACACTGACCTCTGAGGGCCCGTGCTGGCTTGTAAGGACCCACCTTAGTCTCTGATGGCCCGCACGGGCTTCTGAAGACCCGATGCCGGCCTCTAAGGGCCCGCATCGGTCTCTGAGGGCCCATCCTGGCCTTTGACGGCCCTCTACTGGCCTCTGGGGTCCAACGCCGGCCCATGTCGGTCTTTTATAGCCCCACGGTAACCTCTGAGGGCTCCATGCTGGCCTGTAAGGACCCACATTAGCCTTTGAGTGCCCAATTCGGTCTCTGATGGTCTCAAACTGCCCTTTGCAGGCCCTGTACTGGTCTCTGATGGCCCTAAACTGGCCCCTATGGGCCCAAACCAGCCTCTAAAGGTCCCACACCGGCCTTTGATGGCCCTATTATGTTCTCTGGGGGGGAGGGGGGCTCAAGCCTTACCTTTGGGCGTCACGCACTTGCCTCTGAAGGCCCACATCAGCCTCTGGGGCCCTACCTGGGGCCTTTGAGGCCCTTCGCTGACCCTTGGGTCCAACGCCGGCCTCTCGGGGGTCTGACACCGTACTCTAAGGGCCCCATTGCAGCCTCTAGGCGATAGGTATCGCCGAAGCGCTATCGATGGGCCCATAAGTGTAGGAACCATGGGTGCAGTGGGCGCAGTTGCACCAACAATAATTCTGCAGTGGGTGCAGACAATGTATTCTGCATCCACAGTAATCTGGAACAAAACCCCCTTTTCTCAGCAACACTACTTTCCATGCAGCACGACAAATTTAGGATATTTGGCCCACTATCCATCTTCCGAAGTATTGGCTACTGTAATGGCCTTCAAAACTTACATTTGTGCTCAAGTAAAAACAAAAAAAGATGAAACGGAACACATGTGATTGAATAGTGAACAGATACCGATGACCCACTGTCAAAAGTTTTAGCACGATGATCTTAGAAAATGACAAAGTTAGCCGCGCCGCCTTTACTTTTGCGGTAGTCCATTCACAGTTGCGTGAATTATTGACAATATCAATGTTTCAAAATGCACTTATCGGTACCTTTTCGACATGGTACACCCTCAAAGCTCGCATTTCGCAATGAGCCTCCTCTCGGGTGCCGCACACTACCCCCCCCCCCCCCGCTTCACCGGCCATGGCCTGGATTTCTGCACCCGTGCACTACGTCCGTTGGCCCCTTTAAGCTAGCACCGGGCCCCCCGGGTCAGCGCAGGGGCCCCTTTGACAAGTTGGCCCCCCCCAAACTCCAAGTCTCCGACCGCCCCTGCCGGTGGTACGGACATCGGTTGATGGATCGTGATGAAACTTCCCATGCATGTTGGGGCAAGTATTGGCTATCATATGGTATAAGAAATTTGACCGGGTCAGGTCAGGTCACGGAGCTATGACGCATAGGCGTAGGAACGTTTTCGAAAGTGGGGGGGCCAGGGTCCCAGAGGTCCAAAACCTAACCTACCCCCAAAATCCGATTTCTCCTCGGATTTCGGCCACTTTGTTTTCGCAAACATGCTCAGAGGTAAAAAAAAATAGAGACAAAAAAAGAAAAAAAATTGGTTGAAATTTCAGGGAGTCTCCCGTCCATAAACTCAAACTGATGGACGCGTTCCCCTGTCCTCCGCAGTCGTTGGCACCCATGCAAATTCCAGAGGCATCCAGCAACTTTTTCATTACGAGCAAGCGTGAAACGTGCAAAGCGAGTCTTTTCAATATACCTATAAAAATCAGCATGAACGGCCCAGCTAGGCTCAGCCAGGCCTATAACGTTTTTAAGAGGTTTTATATCAGCGACCACTGCAACTGGGCTGATTGACTATCACTTATCAGAGGCCGGTGTGGGACTTTTAGACGGTCTGTGCCTTCAGAGGCCAGTTTAACCCTCCACGGCCCGGTCCTATAGGTTTTCTACATACGCGCTGGCCGAGGGGGCGGGGAGCGGGTACGACCCCCCTCGCCGTTTCGCCCCAGGTGGAGCTAGCGCGTCGCGGTAAAACGAGCGTGTGCGCCGTTACGAGACGCAGAGATCGATACCCGATTTTATGGTCCTAGGTCAACCGGTGATCTCTGACACCGTTCCGTGCTTCTATCCTCAGGATACTGAAATCCTTCTCCTTCACACCGCAACCCCCTCCGGGCTGGACAGGCAACTTTATCTCATGCGGGCTGCTCCCTTGGAGCGGCAACGCTGCTCCCGAGGGAGCGCACCCCGTAGCCGGGTGCAGTGAGTGCCTTGGGGCTGGGTGGCCTGTCCTCTGGACGGGCTCAGCCCCGGCGACTCACTAGGGTGCCTGCCCAGACCAATGTCTCCCCCTATATCCTATCATCCTTCCGGCTCTGAAATGGTCTCATTGGACCGAAAGGGCCTAACCCAACAAAACAAACAAAAACCGGTGACCTCTGAGGTCAGGTCAAGTGCCTCAAGGCACGGTTCCGTTTTTGGTGAATAACTTCGCAAAAAAATGGCCGCAGAGCCGCGGTTTTGCCAGCATCGTGTTCGCCTCTCTCAGGCGCGTCGAATGATATACTTTTTGTTTGGGTGAGGTAAACTTAAGGTGTTGACCTCGGGTCACGGTCAGGTCGGCGTCCCCAGGTCACGAAATTGGTCGAAGGAGGTCATGTCGCATATCATTCGATTCGGCAGGTCTTCTTGAGTCCATAGGTGGCTTTCCCGACTCGCTAGCTCAATTTGATCGGTACCTAGTTATTGACGAAAAACTAATAAGACCCTTATAACTTCATAAATGACGTCGCGCAAGGTCAACATTGCAAAAGTGACGCATCGAACCTTGCAAGGAGTGCATGAAATCACGATTCGGTGTGCTTGAGATAGTTGGAGATCGATCGTTCCCGGCGCCAGAAAAAGTTTTCAGTTTATCCCCATTGACTTATACCTAATGGTGAGGTCACGAAAATGACCTGACCTCATATGAACTTTAGGAAAAATCCGAGATATACATTATACAAGTTGAGAGACTCCTATTGGATACTAGGTCCTCCAAGGTTCATTTCCCTGTGAAATCTCCTCTGGCAGTGAGGGCGTTGCGAAGTTGCGACATCTGAAGACCGTGCAGAGGTTCACTTATGACCACATGGGTCAGTGACCTGATCTGACCCGAAAATGCGGTTGGTGTCAAAAGATCCCGTTTGATTCAAAGGTCAGGTATGCCAAGCTTCAGCTCTCTATCGCCGGCGTGTTCGGAGCTATCGCGAAAAAAAGCCTATGGAGGGGCGGCACCCGCCCCCCCCCCCCCCCCGGCCGGCGAGGGTTAACCCTCGCCGGACCTATTGGTTTTCTACATACGCGCCGGCCGAGGGGGGGGGGGCGGGTACGACCCCCCCCCTCGCCGTTTCGCCCCTGGTAGAGCTAGCGCGTCGCGGAAAAAACGAGCGTGTGCGCCGTTACGAGACGCAGAGATTGGTACCCGATTTTAAGGTCCTAGGTCAACCGGTGACCTCTGAGGTCAGGTCAAGTGCCCCAAGGTACGGTTCAGTTTTTGGTGAATAACTTCGCAAAAAACGGCCGCAGAGCGCCGATTTTGGCAGCATCGTGTTCGTCTCGCTCAGGCGCGTCGAATGGTATACTTTTTGTCCGGGTCAGGTTAACTTGGGGTGTTGACCTCAGGTCAAGGTCAGGTCAGCACCCCCAGGTCACGAAGTTGGTCGAAAGAGGTCATGTCGCATATCATTCGATTCGGCAGGTCTTCCTGAGTCTATTGGTGGCTTTTCCGATTCGCTAGCTCAATTTGATCAAGAGTTATTGACGAAAAACTAATATGACCTTGATGACGTCATAAATGACGTCACGCAAGGTCAACATTGCAAAAGTGACGCATCTAACCTTGCAAGGAGTGCATAAAATCACGATTCTGTGTGCTTGAGATAGTTGGAGATCGTTCCCGGCGCCAGAATAGCAGTTTTCATTTTTCCCCATTGACTTATAATGGTGAGGTCACGAAAATGACCTGACCTCATATGACCTTTAGGAAAAATCCGAGATATACAAGTTGTGGGACTCATAATGGATACTAGATCCTGCAAGTTTCATTTCCCTGTGACATCTCCTCTGGCAGTGAGGGCGTTGCGAAGTTGCGACATCTGAAGACCGTGCAGAGGTTCACTTATGACGTCATAGGTCAGTGACCTGACCTGACCCAAAAATGCGGTTGGTGTCAAAAGATGCGGCTTGGATCAAAGGTCAGGTATGCCAAGTTTCAGCTCTCTATCGCCAGCGTGTTCGGAGCTATCGCGAAAAAACCCTATGGGGGGGGCGGCACCCGCCCCCCCCCCCTCGGCCGGCGAGGGTTAAGGCCCTCAGAGACCAGTACAGGGCCTGCAAAGGGCAGGATGAGACCTTAAGATGCCGACTTGGGCCATCAGAGGATAATGTGGGTCCTTACAGGCCAGTATGGGCCCTCAGAGGTCAGTGTGGGACCCTAAAATGCCGGCATGGGCCGGTGTTGGACCTCAGAGGCCAGCAGAAGACCCTCAAAAACCAAGATGGGCCTCAGAGGCCGATGCGGACCCTTAGAGGCCGGCATCGGGTCTTCAGAATTCAGTGCGGGGCCCTCAAAGGCACCTAAAGGCTAGTCTTGGGACCCCAGAGACAGAAATGAGGCCACCAGAGGCCGGTGTGAGGCCCTCAGACGCCGGCTGGGCCCTTGAGGCCGGTTTAGGGGTCCTCAAATGAGGTCAATGTGGGTTCTCAGCGGTCAATGTGGGCGCTTGACCGCCACTGAAGGGCCCTCCGAGATCAGTGTAGGACCCTCAAAGACTGGTTTGGGAGCTGTTAATAGCTAGCGTGGGATTCTTGCGTCGCGTGACAATCGAATAAGGGCCAGAGCCCCATACGTCCATGGGGGCCCATTGGTTGTTTGGGGGGGGGGCCAAATGATATGATGGTCCCCTGATTAGCCTTTGGAGGGGGAAGGGCATGGCCCTGATCCCCCTCTGCGACCGCCACTGCACTGAAAGTGGAAGGGGGAGGGGCAGAAACAGACATTGCTGGCCCCCAGCCTGTTTGAACCGAGGCTGAGGCACGGTCACCCTGGCCCCCAGCTAGTACGCCTTTGACGAACTATGCCGACCCCAAGCAGATAAGGTCAAGCGTTGGTCGTTTGTATACGCATTCTCCTGACCCGTGCTAGTATTGTCTTAGTATTGCCTATACCTTTTTAGTGCTCGCTGTCCCGCGCCTCGTATTCAACAAAATGCTGTCACCAGGACTCACAGTCTTGTCTCTGATATGGTTTCCTTCATTGAGTGAAGGAAATTGCGGTCAATAACGCTGTAGAAACAAAAAGGAATCCTCATTAAAGGGCAAACTGAATAGTTGTCAAGTTACCGGGTGGTAGGTTAGGTACAGACAGACACTTAAGTCAGCAAAAAGTGGGGGGGCCAGTTAACATTGCTGGCCCCCCCATCTCCGAAAGTGGGGGGGCCATGGCCCCCCCGGCCCCCCCTGTTCCTACGCCTATGCTATGACGTCACAAGAGGAACAGCGTCCGGTACTATTTTTGAAAAGCGCCCGAACCACTATTTTGCTAATTCTTGTCACCTCAATGGGAATATGCAGCAATATTAGCTTCTATAGGGAGCAAAGGACCTCCCAAATCCAAAAATACAATCAGATTTCAAAAATCCCTAGAACGCCTAGGGGGGGGTTGTATCAACCCCCCCCCCCCTGAGGTTTTTTCGAAGTGCACGCTAAACGGCTTGTCGTAGCGGGCTGAAATTTTCAATACCCTCTGGGGCAACCTTTGCGCATCTTTTGCCGAAAATAAATTGATCGGGTCATGTCAGGTCACGGAGTTATGACGTCATAAGAGGTACAGCCTCCGGCCGGATTTTCACAAACTGCGTGCCAACGCCCGAGGTTTCCTGCCGGTGGTACGGACATCGGTTGATGGATCGTGATGAAACTTCCCATGCATGTTGGGGCAAGTATTGGCTATCATATGGTATAAGAAATTTGACCGGGTCAGGTCAGGTCACGGAGCTATGACGTCACAAGAGGAACAGCGTCCGGTACTATTTTTGAAAAGCGCCCGAACCACTATTTTGCTAATTCTTGTCACCTCAATGGGAATATGCAGCAATATTAGCTTCTATAGGGAGCAAATGGACCTCCCAAATCCAAAAATACAATCAGATTTCAAAAATTTAAATTTTGATTTTTCGAATTTCTGCCGCCGACTGTGACCTTGCCGACTTCCGGCGCTCCCAACGCGCCATTTTTAGAGCTAGGGAAACGAAATACATACCAAACGATAGAGAATTGATCAAGGAACAAGATAGTGAAAGTTTCAAGTCGATATCTCCCACCGTTTTGCCGCAATCGCCGCCGAAAGTTGAAAAAAGTCTATTTTTCCGAAAATTTGACCTTTGACCTGTCAAAAGTAGGTCAAATGTTGACCTAGGACCAAAAAATATACCACCAATCGCGAGATCTCGTTGAGAGCAATCCGTTGGTTTTTTCCGCTAAGCTCTACGACCTTCCGTTTCGAAACGCCAGGGGGGGGGTCGTAACAACCCCCCCCCCCTGGTCTTTCGTGTTATGAGAAATGGCCTGGTCGTGCGAGGGTTAAATTTTGATTTTTCGAATTTCTGCCGCCGACTGTGACCTTGCCGACTTCCGACGCTCCCAACGCGCCATTTTTAGAGCTAGGGAAACGAAATACATACCAAACGATAGAGAATTGATCAAGGAACACGATAGTGAAGGTTTCAAGTCGATACCTATCTCCCACCGTTTTGCCGCAATCGCCGCCGAAAGTTGAAAAAAGTCTATTTTTCCGAAAATTTGACCTTTGACCGGTCAAAAGTAGGTCAAATGTTGACCTAGGACCAAAAAATATACCACCAATCGCGAGATCTCGTTGAGAGCAATCCGTTGGTTTTTTCCGCTAAGCTCTACGACCTTCCGTTTCGAAACGCCAGGGGGGGTCGTAACAACCCCCCCCCTGATCGTTCATGTTATGAGAAATGGCCTGGTCGTGCGAGGGTTAACCCGCGCGGGGCTGGGGTCTCCAGCCGAACGCGCGGGGCTGGGGGGGGGGTAAATTTTACCCGCCCCCCTTGTTATCTCCCGAACTAATGGTCCGATTTGGAAAATTCAAACGCCAATCGAAAGCTCTCATCACGAACTACTAAAAACATGTACTTAATTTAAAGTTTGAGGTCAAGGTCAAGGTCAGGTCAAGGGTACAAATTGCAAGTTTCTACAGTATCGGCCTTGCACCGTAGTTGCCGAAGAATGGACTGAGACTGATCGCCCAAAACGTGTTCTTAGGCTACCAAGACAATATTCGTTGCATACAATATCATTCAGAGGTCAAGGTCAAGGTCAGGTCAGGTCAGGTCAGGTCACCGAAAAACAAAATATAGAAAAGGGCATGTGCGACACATGTTTTATGGGTCATTTTACTCATATAATTCAATAGGCACACTCAATAAGTGATATGGACCACCTCTGGATGAATTTCAGGTCGAGGTCAGGTCAAGGTCAGGTCAAGTGAGGTCAAATTTTGAAGTTGGTTGTTAAGGCCTAAAAAGGTGTTTATCTGATGCAGTTTTTCACGGCGAATCGAATGGTGCTATTTTTGTTTCCGTACGAGGTCTAGAACTTCCAAAAAAGTCATTTTTCAAAAATTTTGTGTGTCGTGACGTCATAAAATTTTGAATAACTCCCACATTTTTGAACCGATTCTTCTAAAATTTGGTATGTAGGTGCACATAGACCACTTCTCTGACATATATTCCGGTTTTTTCGATAGACTCAAAATTTTGGATTTTATAATGATTTTCCAAAAAAATCAGTTTTTTGAAAAAAAAAGGCCAAAATCCAAAATTTTCAAAACACCGAGATAGCCATTTGATAGACAAAGTAAAATTACGTATAACCTTTTTTGTTACGTCTTGATTCCTTTAAAAATGAAGATGTTAGCGGCGTTTGAACTTTTGCCGTTTTTGAGGCGAAAATGGCGAACATGACGTCACTAAAACGTCGATTTCTCAAAAATTTTCCGACGGATTTCGCTCAAATTTTCAGGGAACGTGTCAAATTGATGTAAGAAAAGGTACTGAAAGTTTGGCGGCGCTGCGCGCCGCCGTTTTTGAGATATCGCAAAAATTCGCGAGGGGGGTAAAATTTACCCCCAGCCCCGCGCGGGTTAAGAGATGAAATATGTTGCCGAAGCGTCATTATTCTTTTCCTCAGGTTAATAAATATCTAAAAAGTTAATTGTTTTCAAAACGGGCTTCGCTGAGGAAAACTAAATATTATAACCAAATATTTCGGCTTTATTGATCAGCCTTGTTCACTGGTTTGAAACCTCTGGGTTTGAAATACATTTTTCTCAAAAACATGTTTTTGAGAAAAATGTATTTCAAACCCAGAGGTTTCAAACCAGTGAACAAGGCTGATCAATAAAGCCGAAATATTTGGTTATAATATTTAGTTTTCCTCAGCGAAGCCCTTTTGAAAACAATTAACTTTTTAGAGATGAAATATAATTGACAAGTAAAAATAAAAATCAATAATTTCATTGCTTTACTAATGACGTAACCAAAAGCACGTAACCAAGCTTTTTGACCTCTAGGAGGTGCTATCGAACAGGCTTGAGTTCTTGACGCGGATGTTCCGAAAGTTGCGCTGGCTCCCAGTCAGGGGTAGCTAGTAACAGTTGGTAGCATTAGGCCAAATGGGCGCTCAAAAACTACTACCCCATAGGGTTTCCATGTTAAATCGACCTTTTTCAAGCGAGCCCCATACGTAAGCCAATCGATAAAGTGCTAATATTATAGTGGGAAAAAGAAGCCTCAAGCTTCCTCTACAACCTTTCTATCTAGCGTTTTTCGATGCGGAGGCCATAACAGGTCCAAAAAGCATTGGGCGCTGCCCGAGGTACCAAAAGCCCCTCAATGAGAGCACAAGTTCCTGCGCATGCGCACATTGCCTCAACCCTGTACTAGCGTAAATTAGTCATACTGCTCACGGACTCGCTCAGCCAATCAGCATCCGCGATTACATTCAAAGATGTCGCTAGCATCACGTAAATCCTGCTTGCGAACACACTTCAAGAATGAAACAGCTGCGCCATTTCTGCCTTCCATTGATTCCTTCCATCTTAGTATCACCTATACGCTTTTCAACTAACTTTAGACTAAGTTTTAAACTATGGTTAGTATGTTATTTCTGGTACATATAATTTAAAAATAACTGCTTTATGAATATGGCTTTACTCTTCAGAATGGAATACTCTATTTTTTCGATATACAAAAAATATATCACCTTCCCTGTAACTTGTCCAGGTAAAATGGGCGCTTTCCGCGTCGTTGGTGTACCCGTTGTTCTATATACCCTGCTCCCAGGGGGGTACGCTCCGGCTGTTTAGCATTATGAAAAATGGTGACAGACGTTTGTGGAGGATTGTCGACGAACTCTTGTTCCGTGAGCAGTACTTACACGCTAGCGGAAAATTCACCAATCAGCGCTCGGCGGTACTCGACGCTGATTGGTCCGACGCTCGTGACGAAATTGCGGGGGACCGCAGTTATTCTCTATGGACCCGAATAGGCTTTTGGATTTCGGAGGGGTTTCTTTAAAATTATATGCTGTTTCGAGCTGTTTTCGAGTTGAAATATATTTCTTATGACTGTTACCTATATAATGGCACCATAAAATCATGATTTTGATAAATATTACCGATGAAATATCGGCCGAAAAGACATGCTGTCATGGTACGGACTGCCCTGCGGCTGATGTGGGGTCCCTAATGCCAGCGTATGGTAATAATGGGGTGACGAAGGGTTATTGGAGACTCTTAGAGCCCCATCAGCATTCAGCATAGGGTCATCAGAGGCCGGGAACGTCCATCAGGGGTCTGAGTAGGCCTGTCATAGGGGCATATATGACACATCATGGCCCATGGGTCAATGTAGATCCATGGGGCCGTTGAAGGGCCATCATTGTTCAGCGTGGGCTCGCAATTACCTCTGATGGGCATATGCCGTGCCCCGATGGACTAACGCTGGCCCCTGATGAACCATCACCAGCCCCTGATAGGTCTACAAAGCCCACTGCTGGGTCTAAATTGGTCACTGATATGCCCAAATGGGCCACTGAGAAACCCGTACAACATCCCCTGACTGCACCTGCTGGACCAGTGCCGTCCTCTCATGGGCCCACCACAGCTCTTGAATGACCTTTTCAAGTCCCTTGAAGTGCCTTTATTGGCCTAAATGGCCCCTGATTGGCTTATGTGGTCCCTATTGGTCCTATATGGCCCCCCATGAGCCCTCAACGTCCCTAGACGGCCTTACATTATATGTCACTGGGCCCTGTTGGGTCAGCACCGGCCCCTGATAGGCTTGCACTGGACCCACCGGGCCTATACCGACCCATGAAGGGCCTATGTCGAGCCCTCATGGGCCTCCGATGACCACACGCCGGCATGTGTGGCCCCATCAGCAGTGGTCCGTCTATCCCATGTACTTACGGTCTTTTTGGTCGATGTGACACCGGTAGTATATAGAAATGTTATGATTAAATGTCGTTATTACACAGTCAAAAGTCACAGAAAGAATATCCAAGCTCAAAAATGGCCTCAAACCCAACAAAAACTGGTATAAATCCCCTTCAAAAGCCGTAAGTCTATTAAACGCCATAGGGGAATAGCTGCAGTCCCCCGCAATTTCGTCACGAGCATCGGGCCAATCAGCGTTGAGTATTGCCGAACGCCGATTGGTCGATTTCCGCTAGCCTGTAAATGCTGCTTGCGGATATAGTTTTGAACAAAAGAGGGTCGCGGCTACTAATTATCGCTTGTCACCACTTTTTCGTCGGGAGCGTTCTACCTGGTTTATATAGCCTTGCCTGCTCCCAGTGCGTATTTACAAATTGCAACCGAGCTCCGCCGTAGGGTATTTTATTTCCGCCGTAGTGTATTTCACTTGGGGCATTTTCTACCATACATCTGCCTGAGCTTAGGGTAATTACAATTTGTCGGCGACGTTAAAAAATGATGCACTTTTTTTGCAGTATAGGATATAGCATGTGCATATTTCTGCCTTTTTGGGTGCGCTTTATCGGTTTTTCGTGAGTAACTCGTGTAAAAACCGTCCGATCGCGACGAAAATTTCAATGCCCCCGATTTTATCAATTTTACACCTACCCTGGAAATTTCATGACCCTGACCTAAATGACCTTTGACCTGTGACCTATTTCTCGAGACCATGTTTGGCCCGAATCGCGATTCGGCGTATGTCGGATCGCATTAGCCGCGCGGTTGCAGTCTTCACGTGGTTTCAAGCGTTGAAACATGTGATATGATGCTGGTCCCATGCATTAGGGTGGGTGTCAAGGTTACCTGAAGGTCAGGTCAGCTCAATGACCTTTGATGACCTCGGTTCCTTTTTCGAGTTTTACATGTTTCTAGGCTAGTTTTTGGAGCTGATTTCGAATTTAGCAACTATTTTTTATTCAGGCCTCCCTCCAACGGGCTCTTGTGTTGTCCCAATTATAGGAGAAGGATTTGAACATTACAGGGGGTGTAACGAAATTATCCGGACACCTTTCTTCCCGCTGTAATTAAAAAGCAAAACAATCTGGTACTTTTTCTTTTAACTGAGCTTGTAGCCACCTTTCATAAAAACACAGTGGTGAACGTTCTGGAGCATTTCAGCCAATGAATTCTCCAGCACACTGGCTTTGATGCGGACCAACGCCGTCTAAACCTGTGCCTGCGGTTGAGCAGTGCTTATCCCTATTCCTGGCGGGCTCCGCCGGGACAAGAAACTGGCGGGGGGGGGGGCCGATTCGGCCCCCCCCCTGACATCTCGAGAACGAAGCAAGATAGCGACAAGCGGTAAACGGCATCGGATACGCATGGACAAGGTCTACAATTTTTACTAAGGTCATTTTCAGGTCAGGTCAAAGATGACGTCACAGGGGTCGAAAAAGTCAAAATGGCGGCGCTAGATATGGAGAGAGTTTTTCTCGAATAACTTTCGAATTAGTCAAGATAGGAACAAACTAAGGGCATCATCGTGATCCTCTCGTCAATCCGCATCGAATGATATATATGTTGACCTCGAAAGGTCAAGGTCAAAGGTTGACCTCAGGTCACGTGACCTCGAGGTCATCATGTATATCATTCGATGCGTCTTGACGAGCTGAACACAATGAGACCATCCATGCGTCTGTATCTTGTTCCTGTACGGAGTTATTGGCCAAAAACCTTTGGTGACCTTTGATGACGTCACATGACCTCACAGCTGCCCAACAGCAAAACAGACCTCAAGGTAGTGAAGGTTGATCGTATATGAAGTCATGTATGGTATATGGGGCCATTCCGACCCGTTTTAGTGGTAAAAACAGGGAGTTGATTTTTCCCCCATTGACTTATAATGGGGAGGTCGCGAAACTGACCTGACCTTAGGTCACCGATATCAAAATTCCGAGATATACAAATTGCACATACTGGTACCCTAACTAAAGCCTGAAGAGAAGAAATTGATCGGTCAAAAACTCTAGCTCTGGCGTGATTGCAAACTTTTCTGAGGTAGGGTCACCAAACCGCCTCTGGTGACCTGACCTGAGGTCAGATCAACTCAAAATGTTCAGACATGTTGCGTAGAAGCCTTTTAGGAAAAGTCAGAAAATTTGAGCTTCCTAGCTCAACGCGTTTGGGAGAAATAACCAAAAAACCTCAGGGGGGGGGGGGCTCCTGAGGCCCCCCCGCCAGGAATAGGGTTATGGCGGGTGGCTCTTCATACACCTCCTGCTGAACAAGAGCCCACAGGTTTTCGATTGAATTGGGATCGCGACTTTTTCCAAGTCATAAGCGTTAGCCCAGTGTTCGCGCGCCGTCAATGAGAAACGTCGTTCACGGGCTCTCAGTCCTCTATATTTTCTCCTCCATTCCTCCTCCTTCTTCCAGCGCTAACGGCCTGAGCCTGAATCAGCCGCGTACCGCCATGGCCAGACAGAGCCTCGTACAACAGGAGCCAGGAGCCTTGAGCCGTAACTAAAACACGCATACACACAAACGAAACAAGGTAAGTTCCAGACAAATAAATCCGTATCATAACATTGGTCAGTCGTATCACGATAATTTCAGAATAATAAGCAAAGCGCTTCACAATAACATCCGACATTTGGTACGATTTAGTGCTTACCGACAAATTGTCACTCTCCGGCGTAACGAACAGTGTTCATGCTTAAATTCATAGCCAAAATTCTTCCTTTTCACTCAAACAACATTTTTGCAAGTCATCAATCACATCTTTCGTCTTTATCTTTCGTAATTATTCAGATTCTAGCCAGACATTGTCAAAATCGAGCCGAAAGAAAGTAAACAAAACAAAACAATCCGGTAACCATAGCAACATAGCGTAGTTACCATAGGCGGAGGGCACCGCCGCTGAGCGGCGTCGCAACGGCACCGCCGCTGGGGCCGTGCGGCGCTAACACCCGCCCCCTTTGAACCATCCAGGTTCAAAACCAACTTCTTAACTATACATATAACAACACATAGGCACACTACACAGCCTACCGAAACAAGCGTCGCTGAGATCAGCATCAACACACGCAAGTAGAACGCATCCTATATACATTATACATGCACCGTTCCTGATGTCTATCATTGTGATTGTGTCATGAGCCTGTGTGGCGTGTCATGATCTTAAGTGTCCGGTGTTAATGACTTAGCGGTGTGCTGCTAGACTCATGCTGTCTTATACAGTGTAGCTGCAGCTCCATCGCTTCACCAAGACTGCTCTTCTGCGCCCAGAATCTTCACTACCTTCGTGACAGGTCTCAGAAACATGGTTCCTCGAGCGCGGACCTTCACAGAGCGCACACGCCCGTCCTTACCAATCAGGGTCTCCTTCACGAGACCCAGCGGCCACACACCGCGTGGTACCGATTCGTCTACCATGACGACGACGTCACCGATCCGCAGGTTCGTCCGACTTCTCGTGGCAGCGCGAGATCGCTGCTGCAGGAGAGGCAAGTATAGTCGTCTCCACGAACGCCAAAACTGCTCAGCTAGGTAAGCAGCTTGTCGCCATCTCTTGGGTCCATCCAGGTCATCTTCATTTGAAGAATCACATACCGGTGTCACACACTTCAAATGCAGGATGTGATTCGGAGTCAGAGGCACCTCGTCACGAGGGTCCGACGAAACCGGCACCAGCGGCCGATTGTTCATGATGCACTCGGTTTCGCACAAGAGTGTGTGCAACGTCTCTTCTGTGAATGTTTGGCTGGTTAACAGACCATTCAGGATCTTCCGGACGCCTCTGATGAGACGCTCCCACACACCGCCGTGGTGGGAAGCGGCAGGAACGTTGAACATCCACTCGATGCCCTTGTCCAGCATCGCTCTCTTCAACTTCTCTTCGTTCGCGTGCAGTGCATCAACTTCTTCCTTCAGCTCCTTGTCTGCTGCTGTGAAGTTCGTTCCCCTGTCGGAACGCATCAGGCGAACGTTACCGCGTCTTGCAATGAAGCGGCGCAAGGCACAAATGAATGAGTCCGCAGAAAGGCTGTCTGCGAGCTCGAGATGCACGGCTCTCGTGCTGAGGCATGTGAAAATAACTCCAAACTTCTTCACCTGACCTCTACCTCTCTTGGCGTATAGCGGCCCGAAGTAATCTACACCAGTGTTACTGAACGGGTGAGTGGCCTCCTCTACACGATCCTGTGGCAAGTCTGCCATCTTCTGTCCCTCAACTGGGCGCTGTCGTCTTCTGCACTTCACACATCTGTGCAAACACCGTCGTACTGCGCTGTTCCCTTTCAGTACCCAGTATAGAGTCCTGAGTTCAGAAAGAACATACTGACGTCCTTCGTGTCCTGCCCTCTCGTGACGATCAGCGATGATCAGGTCAGTTACCTTGTCCTTGTCTGGGAGAATCAGAGGATGCTTGGCAGCCCAGTCCAACGCAGAGTTCATCAAGCGTCCGCGCATCCTGATGAGACCGTCCTCCACGAATGGGCTCAGCCGCGACAGACGACTGGCACATCGCACCTCACGTCCCACTCCCAGGTCAGTCAGTTCTTGCAGAAAATGAGTTTTCTGAACATGCTTCACGATGATCCTCTCGGCATCTTCTATGTCAGCAGGAGTGAGCTCCCTCGCATTCGAGGCTCCCTGCTCGTCTCTGGCCTTCAGCTGCAGAGTCTTGATCGTTCGGCGGATCCATGCCACCGCTCTCGTGAGTCTCTTCCATGACGAATGATATTCAATCAGACGATCGATGGGATTGGCGCTGGAGTTGTCAGCCTTCTCGTTCTGCACAACGACAGTTGCCGAACTTGTCTTCGCTTGCTTCACTTCCGGGTCATCCGGGTGAATCTCACCGACGCACGGAGACCTTGGCCAATTCTCCTGTGAGCTCCTGAGAAATGGCGGACCGTTGTACCACATGTCGCTGTCTTGCAGTACTCCTCTTGAAACCATGTCAGCAGGATTCAGCGACGAGGGTACGTACCGCCACTGTTCGTTCTTCGATCCAGCGTGTATCGCAGCAAGTCGATTCGCCACATAGATGTGATAGCGCGAGGTCTCGTTCTCGATGTAACGCAACACGGTCGTGCTATCCGTCCAAAAGGTGACGTCATGGATCCTCATGTCCAGTGCTCGCAAGAGCTCTTGGTTCACGTCTACGGCAAGCTTGGCTGCGGCTAGTTCAAGACGCGGGACCGTAATCGCCTTGAGCGGAGCGACTCGGCCTCGGCTAAGAACCAGGGAAACGAACACTTCACCATCTCCGCGCACAGTGCGTATGTATGACGCGGTGCCATAGCCCTTCAGACTGGCGTCACTGAAGTGGTGCAGACTCACTGCATCCGCGGCACTTATGCCATACGGATCATAACATCTTGGCACGCGAACGTCTGGCAGGGACTTCAACCCATTCAGCCATCTGTTCCATTCTTCTTCAACTTCATTGGGAATGTCATCGTCCCAGCCGGTTCGTAGACGCGTCAGTTCCTGAAGAATCATCCGTCCTTGAAGAACGCGAGGAGCAGCCAGGCCTAACGGGTCGTAACAGGCTGCAGTCGCGGAGAGTATTCCGCGTCGAGTACGTGGTCTTCTGTTTAGAGCGTCTACGTCGATGCTGAATCCAAGCTCATCCCTGTGAGTATCCCAGAGTACACCTAAGACTCTCTCGCTTGAAGAGGTTTCCTGTCCAAGGTGAGTTTCAGTCTTTCCCTTGTCATCTTCTGATAGCGCTCTCAGAACTTCGGTGCTGTTGGAGTTGAACTTCGTGAGTCGGAAGCCACCCATGCTGCACAGCTGCTTCAGGTCCTGCGCCATCTTCGCAGCGGAGGCTTCTGACGTCGTCGATTGGCATACGTCATCCACATAGAAACTTCTTTGCAGTGTCTTCTTCACTTCGGGGGTGTATCCTGTGCCGAAGTCTTCTGCCGTCCGATGAAGAGCGTAGTTCGCGCAACTGGGACTGGATGTCGCTCCGAACAGATGTCTTGTCATCCTGAAGACACGTGGTGTTGAAGAAGTGTCGCCTTCTGGCCACCACAGGAAGCTCAGATAGTTCCTGTCGCTCTCCGGTACCATCACCTGAAGAAACATGGACTCGATGTCACCGGTAAAGGCTACCGTCTCTTGTCGAAAGCGGACTAATACGTCCACCAGGGAGTTCGTCAGGTTCGGGCCTTGCATGAGTACGTCATTCAGACTCACTCCATTGTATGACGCGCTGCAATCAAAAACTACTCTAAGCTTGTTTTTGGTCGGGTGATACACCCCATGGTGCGGGATATACCAGCGCTCTTCTTTTCCTTCTTCTGAATCTGGTGCTGCTTCCTCAGCATATCCTTCATCCAGAAGCTTCTTCATCTGCTCCTTGTAGTCAGCTGCATATCTTGGATCCTTCTCGAACTTTCTTCTCAGTGATTCCAGTCGTCTTGCTGCCATCACTCTGTTGTCTGGCAAATCGGGTTTCGCATCTCGGAATGGCAGACCGATTTCGTACTTCTCTCCGTCCTTCTTGCATGTATCTTCCACCTTGAGGCACCACTTGACATCCTCGACTGAGTAGCCTCTGCGACTATCATGGCTGTCAAGGAACTCGAGCTCGGGATCTTCCAGCATCTTGATGCGGTTGACACGCGCGACGTGTGCACCTGGTCCCCTCTTCCCCTCAACGCCACAGACCAGCCAACCGTATCTGGTTCTGACGGCGTAGGGGCCCTTCTGGCCTGGGCAGCTCACCACTTCCAATGGTTCTGACACCACGCTGGCGTTTGCACCGATGAGCAGGCCGATCTCTCTTGATGTCGTCTTCTCAGTAAAACCAGCTTCAACTCCACGTTGTCGGAGATGTGGCCACTTGCTGATGTCTTCTTGTCGTACGATGTCTTGCTTTTCCACCGGTATGTGCTCTAGAACATACAACGCTGGAAGTTCAACTTGGTTGCCACCATCTTCAGTTCCAATACTGACACCAGTGATCAACGAGGTCTTCATTCTTCGCTCTCCATTGATGGTGGACATGACTACATATGTCTTCTCGTCTGGTTGAATGCCTAACTGACTTGCCAGCTTACGTGAGATGAATGAGTGCGTACTGCCAGGATCTATGAAGGCTCCAGTCAGCACGGACCGTTCCTTGACGTTGGCTGATACTGGAAGCACCTGCAGCTTTCCACCGCCTTCACACTCTTGTGACACATGTCCTGCCGTCACGACGTTGGCGTTGGGCAGCGCATCTCTGTGCATACTTGTAGGATGCGACTTCTCGCACTTCTTACAGCGGCTTCGTTTCTGACAGTTCTTGGAGATATGTCCTTCCTGTAAGCAGCCGAAACATAGTCCATGTTGACGTATGTAGTCAGTCTTCTCTTCCTCAGTCTTCGCCCCGAAAGCTCTGCAAGTCTCCAGGTCATGAGGATGCTCGCAGTAGGCACACTTGGCCGTTTGCTTCATGTTGCTTGCGTAAGCTCGACTTCTTCGTTCTTGGTGGAGCTGATGCTCCCGATTCTTCATCCCCTTTCTTGCAGGCTGCTGTGCTTTCTGCACGGTCGTGGCTTGTGATCGTGTGTCCTTCTTCTCTTGAGCACTGAGCACATGTCTTCCATAGACAGGGTGGGACACGATCCTTGCTTCTGATTCGATGAACTCGACGAAGTCTCTGAAACTGACCTGCCTCTGGTCAGTCCTCTTCCTTTCTCCGTCTTCTCTTCTGTCTCGTCTCTGATCCTGTTCGATCCTGTCGACCGCTCTGCGCCAGCGATCAGCGACCCACGGCGTCTTCTGAATGGCCTGGCAGATCATCCATGAATCAAACCCACTGTCTGCCAAAGCAGGTGAGTGAAGAGCGTTGAGAGCACCTCGCAGAAACACTGAGTAGTCATCAAGGCCGTTCACATCTTCATATCTCACGCGCGGGTAGTTTTGAATCTTCTCGATCACTGATGCTCTGGACTTCATCGCATTGTCATATCTCACTCTGAGTAGACGAATAGCTTCACTGTAACCATCATCACCCAGGTAGACGCAGGTGGCTACAATGTCATGAGGCTTACCTTTGGTCAGCTGCAACAGGTACATCAGCTTCTCTTCTTCCCTGTCCAGCCTACACGCTTCAGGTCCCGCACTACCAGTTTCTCGATGTCAATGTCCATAGCTTATGTATGTTAATATACCTATGTGCATGTGAAAGCGTAATGCCAAAATGTGTTCAGCACTGATAAACAGCAGCTGTCATAGTCGGGTGCATCTCGTGTCAATGTTCTGCGAAATGTACCAATGGCAGTACCATATTGTACCCAAGAAGCGTATAACTGTCAATGTTCAAATCGTCTGACTGTCAAATGTACCTACCAATGGCAGCATCATATGGTACCAAAACAAACCCATTGTCAAAGCTCATATTGCCTGGCTGTGAAACGTACCAAGGCAACATCATGTTGTACCAAATCAAGCCTATCATCAAAGTTCACATTCCCTGGCGGCAAAATGTAAGGCAGCACCGTACCGTACACAACATGCGTCGACCAGAGGCCTCTTGCACCAAACTACCTACCTAGGTAATTTCAGCTTTTACCTAGATTCTCTTGCACCAAACTACCTACCAAAAAACGCTACCGTGAAAATTTACCTAGAAATTCTACCGAGTGGCAAAGAACTTACCAATTGTTAAAATCCGACCGGCTGTTTTCCTCTTGCACCGAAAGCCGGAAAGAAGTACTCGCGGAGGAATTTTTGACGATTTGACGGTAAACGCGGGCTTCCAAAATAACTAGCAAAACCTTAGGTAAAATGATTCAATTAGTAACAATAGGCACAATACATATTAATCCACGGGTACTTTTATGTAAATTAGGCATTACAAAATGTTTAGACAATGAGAAATCAATATTTTTATGAGTGAATAATAATATAATTGACTAAATGCTCCATGGGTTCACAGAGGTGCTTCTCCGTACCAAGGCGATAAACCTCCGTAGCAGAACAGCCAGGTTGAAGACTCACTCGTTGCCATGGAAACTAAGCTTATTTGTTCAAGTAATTTAATATCAAAATAACTTCTATCGGTATTTACGTAAATAAAAAATGATTTCATAATACCAAAATGTATATTAATAAAAACAATATCCATTTAATTGTTTTCTTAAGTTACTATTTGTTTGCGCCCACAAATAATTCGTCGCCAAACAGCCAATCAAAACAAATCCTAAAAACCCGAGCTGTCAAATTTACCTAGGTAGGTAGGTAGGATGGTGCAAGAGAAGCTACCGCCGTAGGTAGTTTTACTAGGTAGGTATTTTGCCGATTCTACCTAGCTAGGTATTTTGGTGCAAGAGGCCTCAGGTTATATCTGGCCAGGCTGCGAAACGTACCAACGGCAGCACCGTTCTATGCACAACATGGGTACACTGCACTTGTACCAATGGCAACAGTTCAACATGGCAACACTGATCATCGGTACCATTTAGTACCAATCGTACACTCGTACTTCTAGCGCAGTCGGCGCAGGCTGCCAGTCGTACCAACGGCAACAGTCAACAAATGTTCCCCGAGCATTAACACTGACGAATAGTGTTTTTCAAAGCAAGAGTTCATCTGGTAGGCAATGCAATGCGCAAATGGCGACAGCATCAAAGCAAGCTGCTGAAACTAGTGACATTGTGGCACTTATCGCGTTGTAGAACTTGAAGTCTGATGGCGCTGGAGAACTCGCTGTTTCCGCTGCCGTTCTTGAAGTCGCATTCTTGAAATTTGTCGTTACTAAATGTTCGCGCGCCGTCAATGAGAAACGTCGTTCACGGGCTCTCAGTCCTCTATATTTTCTCCTCCATTCCTCCTCCTTCTTCCAGCGCTAACGGCCTGAGCCTGAATCAGCCGCGTACCGCCATGGCCAGACAGAGCCTCGTACAACAGGAGCCAGGAGCCTTGAGCCGTAACTAAAACACGCATACACACAAACGAAACAAGGTAAGTTCCAGACAAATAAATCCGTATCATAACATTGGTCAGTCGTATCACGATAATTTCAGAATAATAAGCAAAGCGCTTCACAATAACATCCGACATTTGGTACGATTTAGTGCTTACCGACAAATTGTCACTCTCCGGCGTAACGAACAGTGTTCATGCTTAAATTCATAGCCAAAATTCTTCCTTTTCACTCAAACAACATTTTTGCAAGTCATCAATCACATCTTTCGTCTTTATCTTTCGTAATTATTCAGATTCTAGCCAGACATTGTCAAAATCGAGCCGAAAGAAAGTAAACAAAACAAAACAATCCGGTAACCATAGCAACATAGCGTAGTTACCATAGGCGGAGGGCACCGCCGCTGAGCGGCGTCGCAACGGCACCGCCGCTGGGGCCGTGCGGCGCTAACACCCAGAATGATTGAAGGTTCTATCGGCATCATTTCCCGTTCTTTTAGGGACTTTTAAGTAGCGCGCCGCCCCGCATGAAGACAGCGTGGCTTGAATCAGGCATCAGTGCGCGTTCAGAAATCGTGCCCTCCTATGCCGTCTGGTTGAGCGCCTCCAATCATGCTCCACCACCTTTCCTGGAAAAGATCCACCCTTGCCTATGGGGCAAAATATAAGGGACAAAAACACAAAACAAGACAGATAAAAACAAAGCAAAATTAACTCATTACCTAATGAAATTCAGGCTGGAGCAAAAACATAGGGAATAGGTATCTATGTCAAATTAGAGTGAAAGATTAAAATCAACCTGACCAGGCCTTACGGTCTGACCTGGTCCTAACCACCTTACTTCGCCTAACTTAACCCAATTCAACCTAGCCTACCACAACACTGCAGAGGTACCTTCCCGGAAAAATGACGCCCAGGGAGGTGACTGTCCAACTTATTGGAATACTACCATGAATGCTTGTCAAAATGTGTGTCATCATGCTATTGTTTGACAAGTGATGTATAACAAATGTGATATTAAATAATTATCTCCTGACTGTTGACTGTTGAGTGGTCAAAATATTCAAATAATCAGGGTACAATGCTGTGCATAGTGCACACTAATCATGTTGTTTTTGTGTAGGCCCTCTGCACATTGTTGTGTGCACTGCTATGTGCACAAAAAAGTGACTGGTGCACAAAAAAGTGACTGGTGCACAAAAAAATGACTGGTGGTACATGACAAAACAAAAGGTTGTACAACTGTGAAGTTCATGCCCTTGGTCAAGCTGGTGCCAAATGCCTATAGCTATAGCAGGATCAGTGAGGGTTGTAGACATGCTAATACATTGTGCAATGTGCATTGAAGATATTGGCACAAAGTTCATCCGTAATTACTATGCTTAACACCTAATGTAGGAAGCGACATAAATGCCCAGATGATAAAACTCTCTGGTCAACATCACACAAATTTATTGACATACTTTGCAGGTACATATTTACATTCATGGCAAATAGGTACTTTCGATTTGATTCAGAAACTAGTTGCTAGTAAGCTTGCATTTTTGTAGGTACAACAACGACCATATATTAAATCATAAAAAACCTTCTCATGGAATTCAGCACATACCTTTTTACCAAACAAGTTGGTACCTAGCTAGGTACCATACAATGATTCTAAAAAACTTTCCGCAATCCATCTATGTCTCAACTCACAACTGACACAATGAATTTGAAATACCCTAACAAAACCTATTAACTGTACATAAGAAGAATGCAATACTACAAGAACTATGAATTTCTGAAGTTATTCTCACATGCTGGAATGTTGAAACTCTACTTTTGTCGTCCATTTCCACGTTTGATTGAGCCATCATATCAAACTGTTTTCGTTCTTCAGTCACAAGCTTTCGCACAAATCTTGAATTTTTACGCATCATCTTGAACCATGCTCCAGTCTTTCCAACAAGGTACAAGGTAACATTGAAGCAATTTTGATGTTACCTATAACAGCTTCAGATCATGATAGGCTTGAGGTTTGTTACACCATTTGCCAGACAAATCTCTACAAAATGTGTATCACTTCCCAAACTAAGTAATTGATCATATCAGTATTATGTTTATATAAAGAAACTCAAATAATCCATAAATTGTTATTGAAACACTCCCACTTCAAGAATTCACAGCAAATAACAGTACAAGTACAGAAGCAAACAAACATTGCGCCAGATTTCGTATGAAACGCGCCATCGTCCTGAAGTTTCTACCACAGACGGTAGTTCAACCGCAGCCGTAGTGCGAAAACCCCTGCCCACCTTACCCCACGGCGGAGCTCGGTTGCAATTTGTAAATACGCGCTCCCAGTCGCGTCCAAGGCCCTATATACCGTCTGTGGTCGCGTCTGTGGAGTGGGGCGCGTGGGCGGTCTGGGGTGTTGATGCAGTGGAAATAATATTTTCCTTATACCTAAGCGCAAATCGAAAATGTCAAAAACGCCATTTGGAATATCTTTCTTCGATAAGGTTGGCTGCTGCTCGGGCTACAACACCAGGGCTAGAAATATCACGTAAGTGTGCAACAAGTAATGACCCTGGTTGAGAATAGAACACCATATTGTAACAATATTATTAAGATTAATTGTGTGTCACAATATCCTAATCATTGGCTTTTGTAGTCCATGTTTAAACCATGTAAAAAATTATCTCTGGTAGGTGCTTTGTGCAGTTTGCAAGTTTCTAGGAACTTCATGGGAATTATCACTTAAAGGGACACTCCCACCTTAACATTAGTTTTGAGTTGAGATAGCCAAATTGGTGGCCATGGCCTGCAAATACCGGTTTGGGCACTCACAACATCGACAAATGCTTTAATTCGGAGATATGGAATTTCAAACTTGCAGTTTTCGGATTCTAAGGGGCTAGTGCATTGGTATGCCCCCTTAGAATTTGTGACGTCAGCGGAGATCTAACGATTTTTAAATCTTTTACAAAAACGTTTGGTAGCACGCGGTGGTATATGCTGCTTTGCGCGCAACAAATGCCGCACTTTCAAATAAAGTCGCTAGGAACAGCGGAGATCCCAAAAAGTAAACAAAAGTAAAAGTCTAATATCTTGAAAACCGGTGAATATTTTTCGATGAAATTTGGTAGATATTAGTTTTCGCTCTTTCTGAGCCGAGCGACATCACTTTCGTGCCAATTCATTAACTTTTTTGAAGGTGGGAGGGTCCCTTTAAGTGGGAAATATCACGTAAGTGTGCAACAAGTAATGACCCTTATGGTTTTACAGCTCTGATCTTGTTATTTAGGTAATCTCATAGCATGTGTCTTAGGTGCTGCCAGTCATTTGTGAAATGTCACTAGACTCATCAATTTTTAAGCGATTTACACAAATTTTGCTGTATATGTTAAATACATGATGCTGATTTCAAAAACGGTTTTGTTAGTTGTAGGATAGGTAGGTACCTAAAGTTGCAGGATGTAGGCGAGGTGGTTAAATTACAGAAAAAGTCTGATTCACTTTTCAGACATAAATTTTGCACATTCTTACACTATTTGACATCCTGAATCCAGATATTATACTTACATGTAACGGAAATATGAAAAAAACAACAAAAAATTCCAGCCGTCACAACCCCATTTACATCACACAAACCAGCCACGCTTACCAATGCAAATGAGACGATAAACGCGGCCATATTAAAAATATTTGCTCCCATTTCCGGTAGAACAGTTGCGCGACATATGCTTTGAAAGTGATGTCAAAATAACAAAACATGAAAAAATTGTGGTATGTGGGAAAGAAAACACCAGGAAATTGTGTGGAACTGTGCAGACCGGTGCGTGTGGGCCTGACTGCGTCTGTATTCTCATCCTGCTCCTTGCTTTCGAAGCCATCGGCCCCATCCTGCTCCATGTTGTCACAGTGTCCCAAAATGTGTTTATTTGGGTGGGAAATGACATCCAAGTAAAAATCATTTTGTACTCTCGCCTCTAATTTCTTAGAGCAATTTTCCACTCTCAATTTGACCAAGAAAAGTGTTTGCATGAATGGTCGTTTACTTTTTCCCTCATTTTATTACACTTGTTTATAAATTGATGCCATCTATCCCTTTGACTGGCAATTTTCCACTCTTATCTCCCTTTTTAGAAAGGAAGTTCCCCTCTGACACCCAAGCCAAAATACAATTTTGGGACACTGTGTTGTCAATGCCTGTCTTTCCATGTGTGACTATCCCAATTTCTGGAATCACTCCCTTGTCCATCCCATTTTCAAGTCCGGTGATCCTGATCTGATCTCCAGCTACCGTCCTATTTTGATTGTCCCCCTATTTCGATTGTCCCCACCATAGCCAAAGTTGTCGAGCACTTAGTGCACCGACAACCTTCCGCCTACATATGTGACAATCACCTCCTTTCTTCATCCCAACACGGTTTCCGTTCTCTCCACTCCACCGAAACCGCTCTGCTCTCTGTAACCAACCACACTTTTTCCAACATGGACCGTGGCCTCATCTCCCTCCTCTGCCTTCTGGACCTCAGTAAATGCTTTTCACCGTAAACGACACACCGTCAGTGTCGGGGGCACCGTAAACGACACACCGTCAGTGTCGGGGGCATAGTAACGACACGCCGTCAGTGCCGGTGGAATTGGAGACTGTCAAATGGCGGTACCAATAAACGCGACCGGCCTTTATGGTGTCGAATCGCTGCAAAAATGTGTGAGACTGTGCAAATCCGATAAAAACGAGATTGGGGTGGAAACATCGCCATATGCCCCAGCTTGAGTTGAGTCACAAATGGACGTCAATATAGGATGAGAGGCATAGATGTTCCCCAGAACTGAGTTGCCATCATGAACCGAACACGTGCGTTGGCGGTGGTAGGGGCACACGCGCGCACCCAATGGTCGTTCATGCGGCTTTGCTCTGTGACACAGGAGCACGTTTTGTTTTTGGTGGGACTGGGTACCTAGCAGTTGTCTCAACGATCCCGTCTTGCTAAATGTGGAGATAACCGTATGTCATCATACTTATCTTATCGGGTCAGATAGGACGCCACTTACTAATCAGATAAGGCTTACTCGCATTTAGCCCATATTGCTGGTAACGGGTCGGCTGCGTCAGCTCTTTCGTGCCTCAAAAGGCAAGGATACTATACCAACATTTTAGTTTGACATTACGTCACCGTAGGTTTGCAGTTTGTTGTGGGAACGTGCAAAACAAAGCTTTAAAATGCTCAGCTAGCCCCGATATGTTTAATTATCCTAGACTGGGGCCTTACAAAGTCCCAGATAATTACCGGATAATTATCCAACAACATGGCGGATGCTAAGTGTTTTACCTTTTGTGGACGCGGACATTTTGCAATTGGTGTTGATTGCTGTTCTGTATTGTTTGACAGGTTCAAATGGCTGATATTTTTGCTGACGTTTATCACGTACGCCGCCTTCCACGCGTCCCGCAAGCCCATCACAGTGGTGAAGAACGTGCTGAATCAGAACTGCACCGGCAAGGAGCCGCCGCCGGGGGTCAACGCCTCGGCGGACCCGCACTGGTGTGACTGGGCGCCGTTCGGTACGTACCGGCCGACACCGGCCGTCCCACGGGGTCCGTGCCCAGTGCCGCCGACCCCTTCCCTCTACGGCGGCTGGGACCGGGGCCGGCCGCCGGGCGCCGTCTGACCCACTGACCAGCCCATCTGTGCCGAATCCGAGGCGCTGTGAGGTGCATAAACATTCAACATTACTATTAATCATTTGTGAAACGACGCAAAATACTGTGCTATGGATATGGACTTATATAAGTTTGCAAATGGCAAGTGTCATTCCATTGGCCTCAGATGTTCGGAAGGTAAACTAACGCTAGGATATGATACAGTATGATTAGTGCTCACCTCAGGGGATTTGAATTAGTCTCTATTTAGCTTGCCAGGGCTGTGTATTCGGAATTGTAATGGGCCGTCTGTTCACGTTTGCAGAGGGAGAGGACTCCAATACCCTGCTGGGGTTCCTCGACTCGGCGTACCTGTGCGGATATGCCTTCGCCATGTTCTTCAGGTGAGTTGTCCGACTAATCGCCTTTAATGTTCACGACACACACTTCCGTGCGAGCGTGTCTCCGGCTCTCGGCGGTTATCGTTCTGACACTGTGTTGCCGCTGACTTAGCATGCTGAGGTCTCCGCGCTCGTTACCGCAGATAACTTCTCGTCACCGTCCCCACCCGCTGTGTTCCCGTGCAGCGGCATGCTGGCCGACCGGATGGACCTGCGCTACTTCCTGTCGGGCGGCATGGCGCTCTCAGCCGTCTTCACGGCCCTCTTCGGCCTGGCCTACGTCTGGGAGATCCACTCGCTGGCCTACTTCATCATCATACAGGTGCGTGACAAGGAACGACGCCTGGAGATTGTACTGAATGTTCAGTTACATATTCAGTCGTTAGTCGAGCATGCCATCTCGTTGGGTATTTAATTTTATTTAGCCAATGCTCAACACAAAATACGTCAGCAATACGCATTTACTTCCTCATGTATCTGCAGTGCGGTGGATAGGTGAGTGCTATTGACGGCCATTCTTGAGATTGTTATGATGAAATGCTCTGCAATAAGCCAGCCTTCAACATATCGCGTTGGTACTTGACTTTATGACATTGTTCGCATGCCTACTCGTAGCACGGCTATCTGTGGTGATATGGGATGAACGGCGTGGTTACAGCTGCGTTTTCAGATTTTGTCGAGTGACGCGCACTTCATGGCTCAGCACACGGCACATCACAGCCGGCTAGCTCCGTGCTACTGCACTGTCATGCAGCGATAGCCCCACCGTCCCATCCATAGATAGCAAGTCCACTGGGCCCATCACCGCGCGATCGAAGGTCATCATTGAGTTACCTGTTTGTCGTTAATTGTTCGATCGCACGCTGGTTGTGAAGCCGTTGGCGGCTGCCAGGTAATTGCAGTCGAGGGAAAATATTTTACGTGCTTTGGGCTTTCTCTTTGAGCTTCACTTCTATTGTTTTAAAGTTTTTGCTGGATATGCTCTTATGATTTTGTTATGACCCTGCTTTGAATCGTGCTAATAATTTAAGCCCAAAGAGGAATGCCAGTAAATGGCAACAAATGAGTTGCGATAAGGACAAACTGCATGAAGATTTTGTTACAAATTTTAACGTAAAATAGTGGGACAAACCTTATTTAATGCTACTCTGCTACACATGCCCCCAGTCTGAGCAGGCTGCGAATGTGTAGTACGTCAGCTGGAGCCGAATATTGAAGGATCATGATAGGAAGGTCCTGATCTGAAGTGGCAAACTCTGAAGAACGTGTACTGTTGTGAAGATCATTCATTGTTGATGCTCAATCTTTTAATGTCAGGTGATGGTTGAAGCCTGCATAACACACGACGTAGTGAGGCACCGTTTCAACAAATGCATATGTATTTTCACCATGATCGAGACGATGTTCGGGAAATCGCACCGTCACTATGAGGGTATCGTCCTTCCTGACATCATATCGATTGGCATTCGAAAAAAAACGAGATTGTTGTTCGACTTCCGATTAATCGTGGCTGCGAGGACAGGCCAAACAGCTGAAACAGATTTATAACGTCCTGTTTACCCAAGTAAGATTCTGCTGAATTTAAGACAAAATAGGCCTTTTATCAGACTTTTCGAGTGAAGTGTATTATTGTGAGAACCATCTGGCCACTGTGTGGCGCCATAGAGCGGGAACAGGGTGTCAGGGGCCAGTGTGGGGGCGGCAACTTCAGAGGACCGCCTCCATACAGCGGTCTGCCACTTCCGTAAACACCAGTGACAGCCAGCCGGCCGGCCGGCCGCCGGCGCCGTCTCGGGACGCGATAAGATGAGACCGGGACCTACTTGACACGGAGGTATGCCACCAACAGTCCAGCCGAGCCCATTCCCCAGATACGTGCCGTGGATGCGCTGTGGCACTGTGGAAACTTCAAAGCTAGTATACAATACATCCTGCATGATGGCAGCTGAAAGCTCGTCGGCTTATGAAGTGTCACTCGGCATAACCGCTCTGTACTTTCTGTACTTTCTGTACGATCATGACGATCCGTGACGTTTGCGCATATTGCAGTGAGCAATGTAGTGAGAGAGGATGCCTTGGATATCCCTGCCACACTAGTTCAGGTCGCGCTGTTGTCGCTGACTTTGGACTATGGACTGGACGTGATTCCCTGTTGTGCTGCTCAGTGAAATTTGGAGATCAAACATGACAATGAGTCATTGTGGACTACTTCCGAATTTTACTCGTATACCCTGATGCGGGCTGTCTGATGCTTTGCTTTGAGTGAATGCATTTGAAATGTATATTCCAGTAAAGCTCAATAGGAATAGGGAGACAAATTTGATTAACCAAATAACAAACACTTGCGGCAACAGCAGTTAGTCCTGTGAAGAAATCTAGAGCTGTTCTTTGTTTATTTTCAAATATAAAAACGTCTGTTAAATGTTCATGGTGGATGTCCACGTTAGGGTGATCACAGAAACCTACGCAGAATGATGAAGTCCAGCCGAGGAAGACGTATTCCAAGGTTACACGTACACAATACACAACCAAACAGGAAATAAAACCCTTCTAATCCATGTCTCGTATACCGCCAATGACCCTGACAGTACCGGGTGTCCACCTTGAACTGTCAGACACGGGGGCGTCTGGTGCGCCTCGAGCGCCCCGGGAGGGTACATCGGTGACATGTCACTTCTCACTACCTCCGCGTTTGCTTCTGTTTTACACCGGCTGACAGTTGTGTGACCTGCTGACTCTGTCGCCTGCCCCATATAATCGTGTGTGGATGTGTCATAGTTGTGTCGCACAGTTGTCTTGTCTGACTCACAGTCACGTTGCCTGTTCTGTTCTGTTCAGCGCACGGGTCGTGAACGATTGTCTGCGGTGCCTCCCGCACAGATCATGTGTGGATGCCTCACAGATATGTCTTGCCTAGCCACAGATTGTGGGTGGCGGTCTCACAATAATATGCTGCTCCCCCCCCCCCCCCCCGATTGTGGGCGAATGCCACACATTTCTGTCCCGTTGGGTCCGCATACTGTGTTCCAACGTCTCACATTTCTGTCCCGTCTGTCCTCAGATCGCGTGCGGCTGCGTGCAGGCCAGCGGCTGGCCCGGCGTGGTAACCGTCATGGGCAACTGGAACGGAAAGGGCAACAGAGGTACGCCCCTGGTACTCAACTAGGGAGGGGGGCGGGGTCTCCGGGGCCGCGCGTCCTTCGCGACAAAACGTGACTAGTTGGTTTGCACTTGGATGAGCAATGATTGTGCAAAGTACTTGACAGGCTATCGCGTGTGATACTCGTTGAACTTATCAAAATAGGATATGTGCATTGAGCTATCTTATACGCATGACTGATACGCTGATTTCAAGATGACTCGGCTTCCACTTAGCAACAGCAGCTGTCATTTATGTATATGCCGCACGAGTTCTGCTAGACGTTACTTTCCATGTGCTCTTGCATTGTGCGCCGAGTAACCAGCTGTAATATGTTATCGACAGATGAGCGATATGTGTATAATTTGACGTTTACCCCAGTTCTTACAGTAAGTGTGTTAACCCGCGCGGGGCTGGGGTCTCCAGCCGAACGCGCGGGGCTGGGGGGGGGGGGGTAAATTTTACCCCCCCCCCCTGTTATCTCCCGAACTAATGGTCCGATTTGGAAAATTCAAACGCCAATCGAAAGCTCTTATCACGAACTACTAAAAACATGTACTTAATTTAAAGTTTGAGGTCAAGGTCAAGGTCAGGTCAAGGGTACAAATTGCAAGTTTCTACAGTATCGGCCTTGCACCGTAGTTGCCGAAGAATGGAGTCATGGACTGAGACTGATCGCCCAAAACGTGTTCTTAGGCTACCAAGACAATATTCGTTGCATACAATATCATTCAGAGGTCAAGGTCAAGGTCAGGTCAGGTCAGGTCAGGTCACCAAAAAACAAAGTATAGAAAAGGGCATGTGCGACACATGTTTTATGGGTCATTTTACTCATAGAATTCAAAAGGCACACTCATTAAGTGATATGGAACACCTCTGGATGAATTTCAGGTCGAGGTCAGGTCAAGGTCAGGTCAAGTGAGGTCAAATTTTGAAGTTGGTTGTTAAGGCCTAAAAAGGTGTCTATCTGATGCAGTTTTTCACGGCGAATCGAATGGTGCTATTTTTGTTTCCGTACGAGGTCTAGAACTTCCAAAAAAGTCATTTTTCAAAAAATTGTGTGTCGTGACGTCATAAAATTTTGAATAACTCCCACATTTTTGAACCGATTCTTCTAAAATTTGGTATGTAGGTGCACATAGACCACTTCTCTGACATATATTCCGGTTTTTTCGATAGACTCAAAATTTTGTATTTTATAATGATTTTCCCAAAAAAATCAGTTTTTTGAAAAAAAAATTTAGGCCAAAATCCAAAATTTTCAAAAAACCGAGATAGCCATTTGATAGACAAAGTAAAATTTCGTATAACCTTTTTTGTTACGTCTTGATTCCTTTAAAAATGAAGATGTTAGCGGCGTTTGAACTTTTGCCGTTTTTGAGGCGAAAATGGCGAACATGACGTCACTAAAACGTCAATTTCTCAAAAATTTTCCGACGGATTTTGCTCAAATTTTCAGGGAACGTGTCAAATTGATGTAAGAAAAGGTACTGAAAGTTTTGCGGCGCTGCGCGCCGCCGTTTTTGAGTTATCGCAAAAATTCGCGAGGGGGGGTAAATTTTACCCCCCCCAGCCCCGCGCGGGTTAACCCTCGCACGACCAGGCCATTTCTCATAACACGAACGACCAGGGGGGTTGTTACGACCCCCCCCCCTGGCGTTTCGAAACGGAAGGTCGTAGAGCTTAGCGGAAAAAACCAACGGATTGCTCTCAACGAGATCTCGCGATTGGTGGTATATTTTTTGGTCCTAGGTCAACATTTGACCTACTTTTGACCGGTCAAAGGTCAAATTTTCGGAAAAATAGACTTTTTTCAACTTTCCGCGGCGATTGCGGCAAAACGGTGGGAGATATCGACTTGAAACCTTCACTATCGTGTTCCTTGATTAATTCTCTATCGTTTGGTATGTATTTCGTTTCCCTAGCTCTAAAAATGGCGCGTTGGGAGCGCCGGAAGTCGGCAAGGTCACAGTCGGCGGCAAAAATTCGAAAAATCAAAATTTAAATTTTTGAAATTTGATTGTATTTTTGGATTTGGGAGGTCCATTTGCTCCCTACAGAAGCTAATATTGCTGCATATTCCCTTTGAGGTGACAAGAATTAGCAAAATAGTGGTTCGGGTGCTTTTCAAAAATAGTAGGTACCGGACGCTGTTCCTCTTGTGACGTCATAGCTCCGTGACCTGACCTGACCCGGTCAAATTTCTTATACCATATGATAGCCAATACTTGCCCCAACATGCATGGGAAGTTTCATCACGATCCATCAACCGATGTCCGTACCACCGGCAGGAAACCTCGGGCGTTGGCACTCAGTTTGTGAAAATCCGGCCGGAGGCTGTACCTCTTATGACGTCATAACTCCGTGACCTGACATGACCCGATCAATTTTTTTTCGGCAAAAGATGCGCAAAGGTTGCCCCAGAGGGTATTGAAAATTTCAGCCCGCTACGACAAGCCGTTTAGCGTGCACTTCGAAAAAACCTCAGGGGGGGGGGGGGGTTGATACAACCCCCCCACCCACCCCTAGGCGTTCTAGGGTTAAGACCAACTGGCTCTGTAATGTTTACATATTGTAGCCACTGACTCATATCTGGCCGGGTCCCGAAACTGACGTGACACCGCGCGCTGTGTTTGCAGGTCTGATTTTCGGCATCTGGAACTCCCACACGTCGGTGGGGAACATTCTCGGCTCGCTGATGGCCTCGGCCTTTGTGGACACCGACTGGGGGCTGTCGTTCATTGTGCCAGGTATGGCCGCCGACGCCGACAGGATGGCTGGGAGTGTCGCGCTGACTGGCTGACTCGCCGTCCATTCAGTAGCAAATGCCCGGCTCACATACCCGGCCTCAGCATCGTCCATTAGCTGTGTGGTGTATAGTTTTTGTTAGAATGGCTGCGGGTGGGAAAGGGGTAATGTGTCTGTGCATCACATTGGTGTAGATCATTCAACAAATGTATTGGAACTTTCCGTTTTATTTGTATAAGTACGTTATCAAATGCCGTAACAAACGTTATTCCTACATAAAAAATTGATGTTAGTGTGATGGTAGTTATAGGTTTCTTTTTGTCGAAAACAAAACTGTTTTGTTAATTGTTTTCGTCTGTTTATTGTAGTTTCATTATTCAAATTATTGATGATATAATTCTTCTTTTCATGATTTTATCTCGTCATCCTCAATGTATAACTGACCAAATGAAATGAACAAGTGTATTTATATGATAGCTATCCCAGTCGTCACGTGTGGCTGGTTACCCGTTACCCGGAGAAGCGGGGGAGGGGGGGGGACGGGTGACCTGACCGGGCACATTCTCCACGGGACCGGTAGAGCTGTCCATTGGGACTGGTAGAAGCGGTAGCACTGTCCACTGGGACCGGTAGAAGCGGTAGCACTGTCCACTGGGACCAGTAGCGCTGTCTCCGCCCCGTCTCCGTCCCCATCTCCTCCCCGTCTCCGCCCCGTCTCCGCTCTGTCTCCGCCCCGTCTCCGCTGTGTCTCCCTCCTGTCTCCCTCTTGTCTCCCTCCTGTCTCCGCCCCGTCTTCCTCCAGTCTCCGCCCTGTCTCCTCCCAGTCTCCGCTCTGTCTCCTCCCAGTCTCCCTCCAGTCTCCGCCCCGTCTCCGCCCCGTCTCCGCTCTGTCTCCGCTCTCTCCCCGCCCCGTCTCCGCCCCGTCTCCGCCCCGTCTCCGCCCTGTCTCCGCTCTCACGGCCCTCCGTCAAGGCCCGGCCTGTAGACAGCCGCGCACACCTGCTGCGCATGTGTCGGTGCGACATTGCTTATGTATACTCGTATATCCGCGCACACACGCTGCGCATGTCGCATGTTACTAGATAGACCGTCTAGCGCATGCGCGTAGTTTTTACTATACCGTCTAACGTCCGTGTGTGCTGTACATTAGTAAAATCTGAAATTTGTAAAGACACTCTTCTACTCATCGGTAACAAGGCTTTGGAGGGAAACGGAAGACGAGGAAGCGAGGGCGACATGAAGAGCCCTGGGGGCTCACCGAGTGCCGCCCTCGCTTCCTCGTCTTCCGTTTCCCTCCAAAGCCTTGTTACCGATGAGTAGAAGAGTGTCTTTACAAATTTCAGATTTTACTAATGTACAGCACACACGGACGTTAGACGGTATACTAAAACTACGCGCATGCGCTAGACGGTCTATCTAGCAACGTGAGACATGCGCAGCGTGTGTGCGCGGATATACGAGTATACATAAGCAATGTCGCACCGACACATGCGCAGCAGGTGTGCGCGGCTGTAGGGAACTCCTACACTACCCCCTCCCTAGACGGGTCGCGAACGTGACGCGTCGAGATCGCTGTGGGGATCGAACGTCGTGATCGGTGCGAGAGCGCAAGATAGATCGCGGTGGAGCTGGTCCCGGTGCTGCTGCTCTTGGAGATGGTTGTTCTGCAGGCGGCGTGTCTTGTGGCAGCATCAGCTCCAGGCCGTCCGACCGGGCAGCTGATGGTGGCAGAGTCGCAGAGGCAGGAGACTGCTGCGCAGGTAGGTGTGGCGTCTCTTCCGGAGACGCAGGCTCGCAGTGGTCGATGTTGCTGGTTGGTGCGCTGGCGGCCACCGGCTGCTTGTTGGGTGGAGCTGGCGTCGGCGTCGGTCGCTTCGGTAGGTTGCCGCGAGGAGATGCGCTGAGTGAGGCGTCAGCGTCGATCCGTTGCTGTTTGGCAGTCTTCGTGTTCCGCACGAAGAGAAGTGTTGCGGCAGATGCTTTCGACCGACTGCACGGAGGCTCGCAGCGGCGGGCCTTGTTGCCGAAACGCTGGTGGTACCAGCAGACAGAGCTGTCTGGGTACGTAGGCGTCGGAGGGCGTGATGGGCGAGGCGTATGACGGATGCGATGTCGACCTTTGTTGCGGTGGGAGAAACTGCACGGCGCTTTGCAGCGACGCGCTCTGGCACCGAAGCGCTGGTGGTACCAGCAGATCTCGTAGGTTGATGGATGCGCTGGCTTTAGAGGGCGGTTTTCATGGCGTCGTTGATGCTGGCTTCGGCCAAGTTGCGATGCTGCGCCTTTGAGTCGACGCTGGGTGGCCTCCATTTGCTGTACTCGGACGATGAGGGTCGCGATGGTGGCTAGCAGGGCTGTGAGCCGACCTGCTGCCTCGGGTTCGGGTGCCGGCGAGCTGAAGCTGGTTGCGGGAGGAGCGGTGTGCTGCCGGGTGGCTTCGCTCGACTCCATGGTGTGGTCCACGAGTAGCCCGGATCACGTCGGGGTCACCAGTGTAAACTTAGGGGGAGACGGTCGTCCCGGTTTACAGTCATCCGATCATGGTGATCGGGAAACGTGTTCCTTTCCGAGCACTCGGTGAGCCCCCAGGGCTCTTCATGTCGCCCTCGCTTCCTCGTCTTCCGTTTCCCTCCAAAGCCTTGTTACCGATGAGTAGAAGAGTGTCTTTACAAATTTCAGATTTTACTAATGTACAGCACACACGGACGTTAGACGGTATAGTAAAAACTACGCGCATGCGCTAGACGGTCTATCTAGTAACATGCGACATGCGCAGCGTGTGTGCGCGGATATACGAGTATACATAAGCAATGTCGCACCGACACATGCGCAGCAGGTGTGCGCGGCTGTCTACAGGCCCTCCGTGTGTGTTTATGCTGCTGAGTGCGGCGCGCGGCCGGCCGGCGGCAGTGCCGTCCATGGCTGCACGTGTTTGTCGGGTGGTCCGTGGGTCGGCCGACCCGCGCCAGCACGTGACCCGGGGAGGGGGCGCTGGGGGGAGGGGGAGGGGCTCGCTGGTGTCACGTGGTGACGACGTGACGAATCTGTCACCAACGGCCCCAAGGTGACCAATGCCGACGGCCCAGTGTAAATGTTTAGAAAAAAAATCCTCGTCTTCAGGGATTTATAGTGAAGCAGTTCGATGGGCATGATCGCTTCTATGTGAATGCCTTGTTGACAAAAAAAGCAGACAATACTCATGCGTACACAAGTACACGTGCGTCTACATATCACGCTAAATTGGGCATTACTCGGCTAATTTGTGCGGATTTGAACGAAATTTACAGCGTTGTTGCACTGGCAAGCTGCGGCATTTAGATTGTGACATGCTGCAATCAACGCAATCCACCACTTTCGTGTAAGTTGTGCCATATTTGTTGCAAACTTCAAAAGCTTTTACCGCCCTAGTTGTCTCCAACTTCAATGGGTCGGTATTGACTCTTGTGCTCCAGCAAGGTATTGTTTCGTGATGGAATTAAAATAGTAGCGCAAGAAGTCAACGTGCCGCTCTGTGGTGCACAATATCTAACCCTACGCCGCATTGCGGCAGAGTCTGCAGTGCGAGTCGCTCCCCCGAGTCCCTCTGCTCCCTGTGTGCCCCCGGTCGCAGTCCCGTGGTCCGCCACTGACGGTAGCCCACTCTCTCTGTCTCCAGCTGCGTTCCTGGCAGCGGTGGGCCTCGTCGACTTCCTGGTGCTATCTCCCTACCCGCAGGACGTGGGCTGCGACCCGCCCGTCCAGGTAAGTGCCCGCTCCGGCTCCGGCTGCGACCCGCCCGTCCAGCTGAGTGCCCGCTCCGGCTCCGGCTCCGGGCACTCGCTCCGTGTCCGGACCTCTGAGCACTAACGGTCAGTCGGACTGCCCCCTGTCCGCTCCCCGGCCACTACCCCTCCGGCTGACTGCTGATCGCCGCGGCTGTCAGAGCCATCACCGCTCGACTGCTGCTGGCTGTCGGTTCTTATGGCGCTGACTAGCTCTGGTGCGACTCTCGGGGTGTCTCCGCTACCGCGTCTTCTGCCAGCTGCTGACAATGACTTGCCGCTCACAACTTCTGACCGCTGTGGCCAGGGGACCCTGATTCTCTGGTCTAAGCCCTCTCCGTCTTCAGTCTGACTACTGCTTTATGCTTCTCCGGCCTGAAGCTAACTCACTAGCCAGCTGCTATGTAGATCCCTCACCAAACTATTTTCATCCGTTGCTTAAGTTTCTCCCAAGGCTATAGAAATTCCTGCCCCTTGAATGCATATACCTACTGAAGCCCGACCATCTCCGTCTCCACCAAAGCGAGCTACTTTGGTTGGAGCTGCACGTACCGATCTGCTTTGAGATAAGCTGATGTGAACTTTTCCTTCGGCTTATCTGGTAAAGTATTCCCTCGTGAATGATGGCTTTCTGCTTTTGCAACTGTCCTAATGTCCCGATTACCGTGATATGCGCTTCTATTTTCCTCGGCTTTATGTTTTATGAAAGTGTTTTACCGTAATTGACTCGTGGGCACGTTTTGGCCTTTGTGTATGTTTCCCCAGGGATTGTGTTCTGCTGCTTAGAGTCGGCTTTCGTGTGCGGTGCTGGCCACTGTAAAATGTGCTGTGGTGAATATGGCGTGCTGATGTGACCATGAGCTTAAGTAACCAGCGTCCGTGTTTTGCCAGCTTGACCATGAAATTTATACGGTTCACTGGTACAGACATTATCCACTTCTGTCATTTGCCTTATCTCATTATACAGTCTCAATAATAGCACACTCCTTAAGTGGTATTTTTGGTGTCGTATTTTCATGCAGTTAGGCTCCTTTTGTAATCAATGATATGAGCATTCCCGTTGTTTATATGGTATTGATTCTTATTCATTGATTCCTGTCGAAATGTTAGCATAATGTATTAGTTTTGCAACCCGTGCATTGGTCACAGATGATATCGCAAGTCCGTTCGTTTGGTGGCCACAATGGGACGTGGCATAACTAGTCATTCATAAGCCTCCTCGCAGACTTGTAAACGATTCAAAAAATTTCAATCAATTCAATCACGACTCACTTGATGAAATGACCGATTCAATCATAACTCAATCAAACAGTCTGATTTTCCAAGCGATTCAATCACGACTCATGGACCTTGTGATTCAACTCAATCACGACTCATCCCATTATCAGTGATTCAGGGAATGACTCAACTCATGATTTGACTCAACGCGATTCAATCAAGATGTTATATAAAATATATACATACGAGGGGGTATCGAAAAGTTCTGATCATCACCATGAATTAGATGTGATAGAAATTTGATTTTTTTACATGACGTTCATTACTCCTTTACAAGTCACCACACACGACCGCAAACTTATTGCATCGTTTCTTGAGCTGCCTCAGGCGGTCATTGTAGAACCATCGCACTGTCCCGTTAATCACTGCTCCACCTCATCAATGACGTCATTTCTGTCCTTAAATCACCGGCCATACTGCGGATTCTTCATCTCCCGTAACAATTAAGAGTCAGTTAATACCCGGTCAGGTGAATTTCTTAGATGCGGTAGGATTTAATGTCCACATCATGTTGTTTCTTCAATCGCAGCTCAGGACGAATGGGCGGGGGCGCTGTCAGTGCGGATAAAGCATCTTTCTTGGGCTTTTTGGCGGCGATTCTGCTTGAGGCCATCTCGCAACTTCTTCCAAAATGTGCAGTAGTGCTTGCTTATCATTATCCGACCATCATCAAGACAGTCGGTAATGACTATCCTAGGCCAGATCCACAACACTGATAGCATTGACCTTCCATATCGGCTTCTGCATCTTCGCCTTTTAAGAAGGACAGATGTGCCGTGCTTAAACTTCTTGATCATCTTTTTGTCTCTGGATCATACACATAGACCCAGCATTTGTCACAAGTCATCAAATGATCGAAGATTTCTTCAATTTCCTAAAAAAGACCTAGGTTTCATTTCGGAAGGCCAAGACACATTTTTCTCTTGAACAAAGTAGACACACGAACTTCTAAGCGGGCTGACTCTTTATCGGCTATAGTTCTTCGCTGATAATATTTTCAGGCACTGCCAGCATTGAGACCTTTCTGTTGCACAATCATCCGATTGTGCCACACGACGATCTGTAAGGATGAGGTCCTCCACTTCCTTCACAGTCACCACCTTGTCAGTCACTGGTAGTCACTCACTTCTAGACTCCCCTGCAAGGGCCATGCAACCAAGTTGAAAATTATTTCTTCATTTTCGGTAAGTGCATGAGATGGTCTTTCCTCGCCATAAACTAATTTCACGTTCTTGGTGTATTTTCTCAGTGTGATACCGTTTCAAATGCATTAGTAGGATGACGGTTCGGTCCTCAATGGGCCCAATACTCATCTTTTTTTACTTCTAAGTCTCCCCTACATAAGATAAAACCACTTCTCAGGATTCTCTTTGCGGGAGCATTGTTCTTAAGAACCAAGTATACTACCAACCAAAAATCATCAAAATCGGTCTATATCTTCTATGTGATGATCAGAACTTTTCGATACCCCCTCGTATGTGATATCAATTTAAGACATTTTTGGAAACTGATACCAAACAGATATCAACCAAATACACTAGGAAAATACCAAAAAACATAGAAAAGTACTAAATCTATGCTTGCTCACAAATGTCCTGATGAAACAGGGTATTGAAAATATAAAGATTAGCATGGTATCTAAAACATGTGTGTTGAGCACTGAACTCTATAATGAGCATGAGGTGTTGAGCAATGTGCGCCTGCTTACTGCTACTGTTAACTTGATTACTATACTGATTTTAGGGCACTGGAAAGAAACTTGAGATTCATTTTTTCATCTTCATGCATTGACATTTATGTATAATTTTCTGTTTACAGTTTGATTAAAAACTTAAAACAACATTTTATGGTTTTTTTCAATACTGATAGCTAAGCGCATTTATAATACTGACAAAATACCTAAAAATTTTGCAGTGCATTGTGTGTGACTATGATGCAAATGCCACATATATTTCCACATAATATAGTACTAAATATGGTCATAACTTCAATTTCCAACATATGGTGATTGAATCATTTTGTTAATTGAATCAACTTGAATCGATGAGTTGCGGCGAATCGGCAACTCAGTTGCCGATTCAATCACTTGCAGTTGCCATGTGTGACCGATTCAATCAGGATTCATATGGTGACAAGAGGTGATTCAACCGACTCAATCACAGTGAGTCGGCATTTTCAAGCGATTCATGAGAATCGATTCAATCAGAGTTGAATCGCTTACAAGTCTGCCTCCTCGAAAGTCCGACAGCCGGAACCCTGACTAATCAACCGGTCGTCGTATTTGTAGTTGTAGCCTGCCCCTAGAGTTGCAAAGTTTCTCCCAAAGGCTGCTACCGGCACCGCCCCGCCCCACAAAAATTTTCTGGGATACCGGCATGCTACCACGCCCCAAGAAAAAACACCACCAAATTACCGGCATACTAAAAAACCTGCATTGTTGATTCTAGCTTACCCCTACAAGAGATGCCACATTTTGGCAATTTCAGTAGGTACCCATCCCACCCAGCAGTCACCCATTGTCCAAGCACAACTACGATCAGGCTGATTTTGGCTCAGTTGTCCCCACAAATACCCACAATTTTTAAACTCAATTCCAGTCTATAACTGTTAATATATCACCTGTAATCAAAGAGGTATTGCCTACAAAAAGCATAAACAATCTCAGACCACATCTCAAGACTCAAGGCCAGTTTCCAAACAATTTTGTGGTGTTTTGATTCTGCCTTTTCCCCTCGGGAATGCTGTCATGAACATGTATTTATTTTATTATATTATACCTATTACCTACCATCAGACTTAGATCATGCTTTTGCAACATGAATGTGTATTCCTTTTTTATAGACCACAGTAGATTATTCTTGACAATTCTAATTATAACCAAACCTGTGAAATGCTGAGGTCCATGTGTTTGTTACCCCTACCCTTAGCAATGTAACCTCTACCACAAAATACATTTTGCAATGGCTAAGATTGCTGTTCTTACAAATTGATAACCTCTTAGTAGGTATCCAAAGTTTGAATCATATGTTAATAATTTTTGTTTTGTGCAAAACCAAAAATACCGGCATGCTACCGGCAAGACATGCCAGATACCACGAAAAAACCTGAGGTAGTGAAAAATTACCGGCATGCCGGTAGTGCGGTAGGGAAACTTTGCAACTCTACCTGCCCCGACATTTTTAGGCGACTAATGTATTTGGCGTTAGTTCCTGAGCCGACTTACCACATAGCCCCTAAAGGTTCCTTCCGATGTCTTTCTCTCCTCCCCACGACAGAGTCAACCTTTTTGTTCACCTTTCAGTCTCTCAGTCGGCCAGTTTCAGCTATCCTTTTCAATCCCATCTCATGTGGTCTTATCCGTCACTCTTGTTTCCTCTTTGCCCCGATGTGATCGCTACCTTGATTTGTCCTGTCCCTCTTCTTATTCTATTTTCCCTTCATGCCGTGTTCTTTTCGATCCGCGCCTGTCCTGTTTCGCCTGATCTGGTGCGCTCTGTCCGTCCAACTCCGCCGTCACTGGCTCCTCTCGTCTCCACCCTGTCCTCTGTGCGCCCGGCTCTGGTCCATTTGTCCGTTCTGGTCCGGTCCGCTGCCGGTCCGGTCCGGTCCGGTCCGGTGCTCCGGCGCCGACCCGCACCGCCGCCTGCCTCAGGACGTGCTGCTGGTGGTGCCGCACCAGGTGACCGACCTGTACTCGGATAGTGACGCCGCCTCGGCCGACGAGAGCAAGGCGCTGCGAGCCGGCCCGGCCGCCGCCCACCCGGCCGTGAGTCACCCCCGGGCGCGTGTGTGATTACCATTTACCAGTAGAGCCATGCACGACACCGCCGGCGTGTGACTGACAGTAGAGGCGTGTGACTGACAGTAGAGGCGTGCACGACACCGCCGGCGTGTGACTGACAGTAGAGCCATGCACGACACCGCCGGCGTGTGACTGACAGTAGAGGCGTGCACGTGGGCGCCAGAGTGTAAATAACAGAAGAATGGTGCATGCGTTGTGAGCTCACTGGTTAGAGCCATGCACGCGCTTTGACCTAACTAAGCACTAGTTGCCCACGTGCTGTGAGCTAACAATGACTAACAGTAGAGACGTGCACGTGATATTCGACGACTAAATAAACAACGGTAGACTCCTGCACGCCCGTTCGGACGGCCGTACCGCTTATAGTTGCGATATTTATGTGCTGAACGCATGACAAGGCTTCCATCCGCGCCCAGCTTAGGCAGTTTGCTATAGTTGTGTGCTTGCAGACTCGGTCTGTTGCCCTGGGGTTTATGAGGCGTTGGCGGGTGATACAAAATACTTACTGTCGTGTTTAGTTCAAAATGGGATTTCTTCAGGAAGATTGTTCACTTCATGACTTGCGAAAATGGTTTGGTTTTGAAATTGCTAGCATCATTCACAGATAATTGCCGGCAGGGGTTTTAGGATGTTCTGATCACCGTGCTGACCGTGCTAGATATCCGTAAATGTCAAATTTCATGAAATATCTTCGTGCTCTTTTTAGCATACCGCACTCGTTTTATGCGAAAAAAACTGGCATTTAACGAAGTCCTTTGAGTGACATTGGCTGGATAGCCGTGCGGCTTTCTACTCACCGGCTTCTGAGACTCCTCGCGATACATTTCTGGCACCAGCGGCCTTCTATGCTTGCATGCTGCAATCGTTTGACGTCGACTGTCGTCCAGTAAATTGGAATTGACTAGACTATCGACACGCAATCGCAATAGGACAATAGGTGGCATCAATGTTGCTAATGGAAATCGGTTTGTAATGTCAACGCACCTATCCTCGACCCTGTACTTATGCTTCCGAGACGCCGGCCAGAGTATTTCCTTTGTATCGAGATCCTGTCTTGGATTTCTACTCTCACCCCGATAAGCCCTGTTTTGAGTCCTCTCACTGTCCAGAGTACGGAGTCCTGTTTCGCCCTGACAATGTCAGCACCATTCCTGAGCTCCCATCCCCGCCCCTCGTCCCCATCATTGTTGTCGCCAGACATCGCCCCAGACCATGGAGATGTGCACCCTCTCGTCCTCAGGGGGCCAACAGTCCACGGTATGTGCCCGATTTAGATGTGGTTATCTGGGAACTAACGTGGATGCTGTGGCGCAACGTATACGCTAGACCGTCATGACTGGCTTGAATGATCACATAAACAAGCACTTGCTTATAGAACCTGGTCATTAGCCTTTGGCGTTTTGTGGCCTTGGGATTCCGTGGCGACTTGGTCATGGAAATGATTGAACCCGAGCAAATCAATATTTTTCACCATGCACACAGTAGCCTTGTGGCCCAGTGGCAAGAAACGCTGATAGTGTAGAGTGCAGAAACGTTCAGTGTAGAAACGCTGGCAGAAGCTGGGCTGGATGTTACGGCAGGGTTACTATCAATAACTTTACATTGTGCCACTTTGATATCGCTGACTGACATGAGATCTGGATCTGAACACATTTTTAGTTATTTTTAACTTCATATCGTTTCTCGTGTCAGTTATTACCAGTATAACGCCTTTTGGGGGCGACTAACGGAGCGAGCGAGAGGGTGGGCCTTGCACGTGCGAAATTGCGAGGGGGTACCTCCAACTGACTTGTGCACGGCACCCTACAAACCGGTCTCTAGCGATGTGCCAAATTTGGGCACAATCGGCCCAGCCGTTCTCGAGATCTGAAAGTGGCACCCTGCACGTGCGCACGTGCAAAATGGGTCCCAACTGACTTGTGCACGGCACCCTACTAACCGGTCCCTAACTGTGTACCAAATTTGAGCGCAATCGGTCCAGCCGTTCTCGAGATCTGGAAACGACCCCTGCACGTGCGCACGTGCAGCAGCACCCCAACTCTGGCACATGAATATGCAGTGCCTAGTGGGTGCCTACCTACATGCCAAATTTCAGCGCAATCGGCCAAGTAGTTACCGAGATATTGCAACAATTACAAAACTGACACCTCTTCGTTTTGCACGTGGCACGTGCATAAGGGGTCACCCACATGCATCGGGAATAGTCCAATACTTGGTAGAAGGAATGAAGCTACCCTACAAAAATTACCGCATGTAAATCGGTCAAGAGGTTGCTGAGATATAAGCCTCGCAAAAGCGTCCGCACGGCCGGCCGCTCATACTCAGAAATTTCCGTTAATCTAAGGAAAGACTACGCTCGCTTCGCTCGCTCCGTAACAAGTGATAAGCAGCAAGCACCTATAGTAACTATTTACTCTTCATCAGTAAGTCATATGAGACTGTCACCATCTGGCCAGGTGTTATCGGCTCAGAGCCAAGGCCAGTTCCGAGGGGCACGCGCGTGCGCACCTTGGTTGTCAGGCGCTGACTCGGCATGTGGTCAGCAGAGCTTACCGACCAGTTAGATACGCAGACCATTGATCGGGGCACCGGGGTCAGAGGTGTGCCTGCTCGCAGTAGGCTAGCTTTGAAGACTGAAGGCTGCTAGCGCTGCAAGTCATGCTCCCCACAGTAAGAGACGGATCACTTTATTCTGTAAATCTGCACGAGGTCCTACCGGGCTACACTGTTGATCAGTCTCCATAGCTTTGTCAGATGCCAGTGAGATTTACACATGCCTCGAACGCTCCCATAGCGTTACGATGTTTACAATGCACCACGGACCCCGAACACAGTGACAGCTGCTGTGGGGCCGGTCTGTTCATAATGCACGGCACAGCCGGTCTCGCAGTCTGAGAGGGACAAACTATTCTGTGCCGCGAAGTAGGCATTTTTCGCGGGCCGTTACGATGTTACTCGGGCATCGATATGAACTATTGTTATTTGGAGCGTAAGATTCAAAGATCCTTTCCATAACTTTCGTATTCATCCGTCAGACTACATAAGTCGCGTCACTACCTGCATGCGCTCTTTGCTGCTTCTATTTTCGTTTCCTGTAAACTTTGTGTGATGCTGCTGTCTGAATGTCTGTTTCGCGCCTGCTGTGCATGGGCCTCCTCGCATCTATGTAGGCGTGCTGGGCCGTTATCAAGGCAACATATACATAGTGTTTCAGTGGATAATTAGCGGGTGGCTGTGGTTCCGATCGACAGGAAATGCTCAGTTCTAACGCAGGCTCAACTATAGCAGCATTTGCCATTTGGTGTAACGTATGTCGTAATTCCACCGTTGGACGTGATATGATGCACTTGAAGTTGGCTGTAGTGTTTGTCCAGAGTCTGACCATACGAGTATATACCCTCAGTTGGGTTTCATCTTACATGTATGGTCGTTTGCGGGCAATCGTCCGCTGTGTCTACTGGTTGCTGTGCTGTGGTGGATGTCATATAGCATTCCTTTATTCTCCGTCCTTTTTGTGACGCCTCTTTGTCTCTCTATTCCACCCCGTGTCTCACTCGGGTGCCATGTCCCGTGTCTGTCTGTCTGTCTTACAAAATTATACTTTCATTCATGTATTTGCAATCACTGTATTACATTCTTTTATTACATTCATGTATTTTTTAGATGAATTTTCAACCACGGGCCATGATCACATCAATGTCAAAATATAAGAATCAGCCTAGCGACCGGTGGTCCTTGGACCAGAGTGGCACAGACGGACCACTGCTGGTGGGGGCCACAAATGCATGAGTTTGGTCATCAATAATATGTGCACCCATGAGGGCCCGATATGGGCCCAAAATGGGTTGGCGTTGGCCCGGTGGTGGGGTCCAGTGCAGTCTATCAGGGGCCGGTGTTGGCCCATCGGAGGCCATATATGGATTGTAAGGCCGTTAGGAGACGTTGTAGGCTCATCAGGGGCCATTTGGGACAATTACGGATCGGGGGCCCATTAACCCTCTCCCCGTTGGGATGGTCCCATAGGACTCTTGTTGAACGTCTTGTGAACGTCTTGTTGGGATCGCCCTGTGGCTTTTCCTGATTAGCAAGAAAACAGCAACGCGCAGCGCCGCCAAATTTTCAGTAGATTCCTTTCCGGGCATCAATTTGACAGCTTCACACAAAATTTCAAGTCTTAGGTCACCTTAGGTCAGGAGTAATTGAGGTCAAACTGAGGTGATGTTCGAGCAAACATGAGCAAAACACGTGAAATCTTTAAACGCTCACAGAAGCTACAGTAACAAACAATTTCAAAGCTCTTCTTGTGGTCTTGTAAAGAAAAGAAGGCGCTACAAAACTGCTATCTCGGATTTTCGAAATTTGGGATTTTGACCCCCAAAATAAGAAAAATGATTTTTATAAAATAGCAAAAAAAAATCCAAAAGTATTTCAAATTTCGATATAAACGGAATATTTATGATAGTCCCTGCGTTCTTCTATCTACATATCAAATTTTAGATAGATACCTCCTTTTTGGCCGAGTTATAGCGAAAAAAAAACTTCAATGTTGATGACGTCAAATTTTGAACTCAATTTTTAGCATTTGTAGACCACGTAGCGCAAAACAAAGACCACCGTGAGACTTCCTGCGACGCGTTTTGATACAACCGTTTTGCTACAACAGCAGGGCTGAGGAGTTGTAGTCGGAATCTGTCGGAGTCGACAGTTCTGCTCAGAGGCGGAGCTGTCATTATCCTTCCAGTCGGAGTCGACATTGCATGGCTCGAAGCCGTGCTCTACAGTCTACACCTGTTTGCGGGAATATATTACGTTGATTTTATCACCACACATTTGGTTGAAGCTTAGGTCATGCCTACTGTTTGCAAGTTTGCACCTGTACGTTTGGGAATTAAAACATATGGGCACGGGCAAGATTCTTACAGATAGAGACGGGCTAGGTAAACAAACTTTAGTTGCGACATTTTTTAATAAGGAACAGACGAATCGAGTCCTAAATAATCTTTTTGAAAACAACTATAGTTCGTTTATTTTCAAAAGGACGCTGGCTCAAAGTTCAATACCGAAGCTCTCACGTGAGTTTTGGCAGCTTCAGTGTCTGGCCAAGAATTTCTTACCGTAATGTATGACTTAAGAGTCATGTTACCTTTTCCTCAAGTTATAATGAATATGAAATAATATTTTCGGAGTTTCTTGAGTGATATATATTGAAAAATTGATAGCAAATATTTCGATACTCGTAGTGGTACCTTTTTCAATGCGAGACCATTGAAAAAGGTACCACTACGAGTATCGAAATATTTGCTATCAATTTTTCAATATATATCACTCAAGAAACTCCGAAAATATTATTTCATGTTCAATTTCTTACCGAAAAAATAATCGATTTCAAATTTTGCACGGTAAGTAGCTGGAAATTGTTTCTTAAAAATGAACATACTATGATGACGTCACTGATGGCAGCAGGCACCCAAATGCCCGTGCAGTGGGACAAGTGTCAACGAATTTGAGTGAAACTTAGTTTTTAACTGTTGCCGAGCTTATAATCGAGTGAGCGGTTCCGTCCATGATAGTCATAAGTTAAATTGAAATACATGTTCGACAGCATGACGTCACCGCTGTTAACATATCTGCATATATCTGCTTCCAAAACGCCCCCATATGGAAATTATCGGGAAGTTGGTTGAGCTGCTGAAGGATCAACAGCCCCTCGCTCGGTCCCTTATTTGTCATATATTTACGCATATTTCGCACTTGTCAGTGAATTAATTGTTTTTCTTATGTCGATTGAGCACCATGGCCGGCTGAAACTTGCCTGCAATCTTATATATAGACGGAAAGACATATAACCCTTTTACTTCGGCACAAGTGACGCACTGCGACGGTTTTTGGCGCCATTTTCAATCGATTTGTCCAAGACTGGAGCCGATATTCATGATATGTGATGTTTAAAAGATGAAACTCAGAAATCTTTTCTGCCATGGGCCGCAAGGAGGTTCACCGTGAGTAGCGGACTTATATTGTTGAAATGTTTTAATAATTGATGTTTTTTGCAAATTCGTCGGCCACCAGCGTCGTCCCGGCTCGCGTTATTTTCTTTGCACGAAGAACGTGACGTTGTGGCTTAAGCTCGTCGCATACCGAAGATGTGGTATTAATTCATCGTTGAAGCCTCACTGTTCAAGTCGCCCAAGCAGTTTTTGCCTGATACCTACATAAGTTTCACTTTTGCTCTCGCCGCTAGTTGACGCTCCCTGCTTCTGGGTCGCAAGTCCATCGCGGCCGAACCACCACTGGCGTCATGCAACGCCCAAGACCGGATCCTATTTCGGTCTCGTATTCGCTGTGGCTCCTCGTAGTCATCCTCCTGCCTCTCACCTGCCTGTGTTTGCGACAAAACCTATCCCCAACGGACCGAGACTACACATCATGTTTCTTACCGTTTCAAGGGACCCATGCCTTGAAAGTTGGCAAAATCAAGACCGTCTTCTTCAGACGCCGAGCCTCCTACAGTGCGAACTCCGTTGCCACCAGACAGCACGGGCGGATCACTTTTAGCTGCTCAGTGCTTTTGGCAGGTGACATCGAGTTGAACCCAGGCCCCAAAACGCAAAAGAGCACCTCCCAAGACCAGTCAGCTACGACCGATCTAACTTGCGCTGCTTGCCCGAGCAAGTCGACCAGGAAGGCGGCGATAATATGTCGCGCCTGTGGAGACCGATGGCATACGTCTTGCGCAAAGCTGACTTTGACCCAAGCACGTGCTCTCAGGATATGGCACTGCAGAACCTGCCTTGGAGCAGCGACTCTCACACATGCTGATCCATTGCAGCCGAGCAACGCGTCGCCGGCGGGTACAGACTACAGAGCCAGCTGACCTTGCCGAGTACCTGGCCGAGCTAAGGCGCGCTACTGTCGTCATCAAACAAATACCGAAAGCTGCTCGGATTGCTGCCGCCGATTGTCTAGCCAAGCTAATTGACGAGGCAATTTCCGAACGGAATTTCAGCACATGGCGCCGCCTATTGTCTTTCGCTTTTGGGGCTCTCCGTGCACCCGCAAAAGCAACAGGCGAGCGGCGTCAGTCGGCGGCGACCACAATCAAACTCCAGATCTCCCGCTTCGAGACGGGAGCGGATCTCTCGCCCACCAACGATCGACGGCCAAACCATCAGCACTCCTCAGATGACCGTCTTGCTCACCGGGTACTCTCCAAGTGCGCAGACGGCGACATAAAAGCAGCATTAACCCTCGCCCTGGCAGGGCATTTTTCATAACACGGCCTGGCAGGGGGGGGGGGGTCGATGCGACCCCCCCCTCGCGATTGGCTCCTATGGCACCTAGAAACACCAAATTTGCTAGGTAGGTGGGCCCCCATGAGTTCTCGCCCCTGTGCAAATTTGGTTGCTCTAGGTCAATATTTAGGGGGGTTTTGGGGGGTATAAATGTAAAAATTTCGCTAAAAACAGGTCAAAAGTTTTTCGCTTATAACTTTTGATCTAATTAAGGTAGAGCAAAAAGAAAAGCACCAGTGAACTCAGCACGTCAAGGCGCGTCGAATGATATACTTTTTAGCTTGCTTAAGTGTACTTAAAGTTTTTCTTAAATTTTAAGTAAACTTAACTTAATAAATTAAGTTCTAGTTAACCAAATTGCATCATATCGCATAGCATTCGAAACGGCTGATCACCAGGAACACAATGATACCATTTTTTAAGCTCTAGCGTCATTATGTGCCAAGTTATTGGCAAAAACGTCATTTGACCTCAGTTGACCTCATTTGACCTGACCCATGGATAAGTACACCGAGCAAAGAAGCACCAAGTGACCTGCTGCTAAGTACTGTGGTTTCAAAGGACAAAAGTGATAGAAAGAAGCGGATATCTCCATTATTTTCCGAATTTAGTATTTTCCCATAGGCTTAACATTACGACGTAATGACCTCTAACTGACCTCAGGTCAGTGACCTCAAAAAACCCGAACTATATGTTATACAACTCGGTGAACTTAGCACATCCTGAAAGTTTGAAGGAAATCAGTCCAAAACTGTGAGTTGGACAGGTGCAAAAAGAAAATTGAAATTTGACCATGACCTTGTACCGGTTTTTCTGACCTGGTGACCTGACCCAAGGTCACCCGGACCTGAAATTTTCAGGTCATATGTAAAAAGGTTGCCCCATAGGCTGTGCCAAATCTGGCGGCGCTGCGCGCCGCCGTTTTTACGCTATCTTCGAAAAACCTTAGGGGGGGGGTCGCATCGACCCCCCCCCTGCCAGGGCGAGGGTTAAGGGCCCTGACGTCTACAGACGATTTTGTTAAGCCAAGCTACGATGTACTTCAATCTCTCAAAGAAAAACACCCATCAGCGCCTCTCGACGAAGCACTCCCTCCGGCTCCGCAGGACGACCGATTCCCTCCATTACAAGTCACCACGGAACAGGTCCGTTCTGCCATCAACACGATGCCGACTGGTTCAGCTGGAGGTCTAGACGGAGTAAGACCGCTTCACCTACGGCAGCTCATCTCCACCCACGCTGCAGAGCCGGGCCGCCGCCTGCTGACATCTTTAACCGCACTAACCAATCTAGCGCTGGCGGGACGCATACCGGAGTGTGCTCACGGCGCCTTTTATGGAGCTGCCCTCTTTGCCCTCCGCAAGAAGGACGGTGGTCTACGCCCCATTGCCGTAGGTAGCGTTTTTCGCCGCCTGGCCTGCCGCATTGCTGCACACCACATGTCAAGTGTCCTTGGCCCGGAGCTCAGACCGATCCAGCTAGGGGTGGGGACCCGCTTAGGCTGTGAAGCAGCCGTCCACGCGGTTCGCGAGTGCATTTATCGCGCACAAGATGCCTCCGCACCCTCTGTACTGGTTAAAGTGGATGTGCGAAATGCCTTTAACACTATCAGAAGAGATGTTATGCTCAAAAGTGTAGCCGATCGTTGCCCAGAAACGTACCGTATTCTGTATCAATCATACAGTACACCCACCCCCCTATACATAGAAGGTGACGTGATCATGTCCCACGCTGGTGTACAGCAAGGCGACCCGCTCGGCCCAATAGGTTTTGCCTTGGCCGTCGACTCCTGCGCAAGACGCCTGCAATCACCATTGAATATCTGGTATCTTGATGACGCAACTCTTGCCGGGTCAGCCAGTGTCGTCGCGTCCGACCTCCGTTTGCTTCGCCAAGAATTGCCTTGTCTTGGCCTCGAATTAAACAGCTCCAAATGCGAGCTCACCCTTCTGGGTGATCGGCTAGCTGACAAACGGGCCCCCGCTATTGACGATTTAAAAAGTTATCTCCCTGGGATAGTAGAAACTCCCTTGCACAGCCTAACCTTACTGGGCTCTCCTCTCCACGAATCCAGCATCGTCACTGCCACGGACGCTGCCCATGATATGATAAAGACACTTTGTAGCCGCATCCGCTCCCTTGACGCCCACACAGCTTTATTCTTTTTAGCCCACTACATTGCCGCGCCCCGGCTACAATATCTCCTGCGATCTAGTCCCATGTACTTAAACAGCACAGGATTGCAGGCCATTGACGCCCTTATGCGGTCGGCCCTCACAGACACCTGCAATGTTAGTCTAGGAGACGAAGCCTGGAAACAAGCTTCCCTCCCGGTCCGGTACGGGGGTCTAGGCGTTAGGTCAGTTGAACGGCTAGCTATTCCCTGCCACTTGGCATCTCTGACTGAAGCGTCCTCTCTGGTATCCTCGATTCTCAGTAATCAAGGGAACAGGTACGACGCCATACTGGCCAGAAAACCCGCTCTTGAACGACTTCTTCCTTTAATCGGAGAGGCAACCCTCCCCGACCCCTCTACACCAGGGCAGCAGAGGGCTTGGGACGACCTGGCATCGGAGGCTAGCTGCAAACAGTTACTCCGCGAAACAAATCAAGTCCACAGAGCCCGTTTACTTGCCGCCTGCCAGCCTCACACAGCCGCATGGCTACAAGCAGTACCGGTCCCCAGCCTTGGCCTCTTTTTGGACCCGGAATCTGTTAGGATAGCGGTAGCTCTCCGTCTTGGCGCCCCTATTTGTGAGCCACATGTCTGTCGCCTATGTAGCTGCCCGGTCGACAGATTGGGGCATCACGCCCTATCCTGCAGCAAAAGTGCTGGTCGGTTTCCCCGCCACGCTGAGCTTAACGATTTCGTGAAGCGCAGCCTCGCTGCATCTGGCATCCCGTCCGTCCTCGAGCCCACGGGACTTGACAGAGGTGACGGCAAGCGTCCTGACGGGCTTACCACATTCCCTTTTAAAGGTGGAAAATGCCTAGCCTGGGATGCGACATGCACCGATACCTTTGCTGACAGCAGCCTGGCAAAATCGGCAATAAAACCGGGATCAGCGGCCCGGGCCGCCGAGGATCGAAAGGTACAGCGGTATGCCTCTTTTTCAGCCCAGTATCTCTTCGTTCCATTGGCGGTCGAAACATCAGGCGTTGCCGGCCCCAGTGCCATCCGCCTAGTCCAGGAACTCGGCCGCAGGATCACATCAGTGACCGGGGAGAGGCGCGAAACGGCTTGGTTATGGCAAAAAAATCTCTATTGCCATCATTCGCGGAAACGCAGTGGCAATCAGAGGCTCTGCTTATCTTTCCTCCACTGTGAGCCCCGCCCACTCCGCCTTACCACCCCGTGTACCAGCTTTCCATCACACACAGAAACAACAGACTAAACATGACACTCGCAACATCTCCCTTACACCCCCTCTGACACCTTCACCAGCTCCACCCAACTCAGCATCAGCACCATCTCCATCTGAAAGTCACGACACACTTACAGCATACCATACACCAACCGGCCACCACGATATAGCGCCATCACCCCCAAAATCCATCAGTCCAATCTCAACTCGCCTGGCAAAGTACAGAAAAATGTACGAAGAAATGAGGGCCAATTTTGAAACACAAGATCTCGCTCTGAGCTGGGATCCTCTGGCCGACCCAGAGCTGGCTCCCTACCTGGTGCGCGGTGTGACCCAGTGCTCTGCTATATCGTGTTTAGCTGAGCCTTAGCGTTAGGTATCTGTGCATTATATTGTATCCGTTGTAACCTGTATGTTGGTAAATGTTTGTTTCTAATATCGGGAAGAAATCACATGTTAAAATTAGTCGACGTTCGATTTTCTCAGGTTCAGTTTTTGCTCGTTTTGCTCGCTAAAACACGTGCTTGTTCGAAAAAACATACTTGGAGCCAGCGTCCTTTTGAAAAAAAAAACGAACTATAGATAATCTTTTCATCTTCTTGAAAACTAATCCGAATACTCATAACACTGACAAGTGGCAACCAAGCAATGACGGTATAGGGCCTTGACAATGACAAAGGCGATAATATTCAAAAACTAAAGCGGCATTGTTTGTGACACAAACGCCATACACTGCGACTTTGTATAGAGGACAATGCCTTTTCGGTGGGTGTTGCAAGCACTACAAGTACCTACTGCTTCCCTCTTGCAAAAAGAAAAAAACTTTTTCACATTAAAAAATGTGCTTTTACCTATATTTTGTAAAAACTACTGCAAAAATAGTGTTACGGTCGAATGATTTTTCTTCGAGAAATAAGAAAGGTTTAGGTCATATTCTTAGCTCATATAGCTATAACATAGGTCATAGCTCCTTCTGTGCCACCCAGACGCCACTCGGGGAACTCCCTCCATTCCAAACACGGCCTGCCTCGGAGGGAGGGGCGCCCCCCCCCCCCACACACACACATTCCCTCTGCGGCCTGCACCGTCATACCGGTGGGTCTCATGGCCGCTGCCTGTACGCTGCTACATCCATGCTGCTACCCTACCACGCTGTCAGCGCATTTCGCGAGCTGACTGACGTCATAGGCTATGGTCAAGTCACTCAAGGTTGGAGCGTCCGAATTTTTTTGATGTCTTCATGGAAACCGAATCTACCACGTGTGCTTGCAGCGAGCTGGCAGCGGCCGTGAAAACACCGCCCGGACCGGCGCGGTGGTAGTGTACCCCCTGACCCCGCCCGGCCTGCAGTACAGCCTCGCCCCTGTCGACAGCCAGACACTGAATTTGGCCCCATGGTAGCTTTGGCTTTGGTCCATGGCGCCAATGGGTCGCAAAGCATCGAAACGCTCACTGGCTATGTCCTCGTTTTCCGTACTAACAGTGCAACGAGTAATGCTGTATTTTCTTATCGCCTATCGTTTCGGCATGAAATACCCATTAGAAATGTCTGTTCAGCCCCTGTCTAGCCTCAGCCGTCCCCGTGGCAGCGTTACTCACCCCCGGGTGGGTCTCCCTGGAGTCGCCCATGGCACGCGGTGCAGCAGCGCCCTTCCCCGCTGCGGGGACGCTGTGCTGAGCTGCACCAAACCAGGGGCCGGGGCAAGCTCCAGGCTCCCTTCCGCCCTGGCGGCGGACAGTGTGTTGGAAACGGTCCTACGAGGCTCGGTGCGCCAGCGCTTGTGGCAGTCTGAAGACAGCTCTGGTGTTCTGAGGAGATACTGCAGCACTCGGACCAGCTACCAGACGGCCAGAAACTCCCGCCGCTGAGCGCAGCCTGACGAGCGCCCAGCGCGGCGGTCGGAGAGTGCACAGCCGGCCGGTGGAGTGGGGCGCCGCGCCCGCCAACGTCTGCCTGCTGCGATGGTGTCCCTGCTGCGAAGCTGCTGCTGCTGCAGCCTGCGCCACGGCGCGCTGGCCGTGGCCATTGTCTACCTGGTGCTGAGCCTGCTGCAGACGCTCGCCGTGCTCAGCGGCTGGGGCTGGGCTGACGCAGTGAGGGCATACGCTTACAGCTTGTACAGGGCGCTTGATCAGTTTCAGGATTTCTACCGGTATCGTGACTACTTGCCCGGTGTGGTGGCGCTGGCACCGCTGACTGTCTTCGCTGCCATACAGCTGCTGTTCGACAGTCTGCTGCTGTACGGCGTGCACGTCTTGGGGACACGGCCGCGGTCGAGCCGGTGCCACCTGCTCTCCTGGCTGATCTTCAGGGGCATCCTGTTCGGTATCATCACCGCCGGAAACCTGGCCATGTTCATAGCATCCATCGTGTTCCGCTACATCGGTGGCACAGAGATCACCTCGGCAGCATTCGGCGTCTCGTCTGTGGCTGTGACGATCGTCTGCGCGGCTTCCTGGTACAGCTGGCTGGTGGTGCTGTCCTACTACTGGCAGCTGCGCCAGGCCAATGCCGCCGGCGTGGTCTACAGTGGCGTCCAGTCGGGTGGCGATGAGCTCATCCAGCCGGCGGCCGTCGGAGGCGCGGCCCCGGGAGGCTCCAGTGGAGGGCAGGGCGGGGCTCGCCGCGGTGGCAACAGCGACCAGAAGTGGGTGTGAACGGGGGAGGCTGGTGTGGTGACGACCGACGCAGATGGCTGCGAATATTCAGGACAGCTCTTTCATTTTAGGTAGGTTAGCAAGATGTGATATTGAGCAATGAGTGAAGGCTTGGCGCTTTGCCAGCAGCATACAACTTTTCACGTGCAAGGAACTTGCGAAGATTATTATTTTCATTACGCTCTAGCTCGCTATTTCATATTAAAGTGATTTTTTTCGGAAGTCTGTAGCGGTCTCAGTTTTGCATAATTTAGGTCGTCTTAAGCATCTCTTTAACAGCTTGTTACTGTCTGTCTCAATCTCGTATTCATGCTTTCCGCACGCCCGGATATGTTCAGCGGGTTCAAGATTGACCTGCTGTCATATTTTCTTTTCAAGCTATGTAGGTCAAGTGCTATGCTTGCTTAGGCAGATGCCTAGCGAAATGTTCTTGCTGTATTGTTTTATTGTTTGATAAGGCATGGGTGAATATTGTTTGCAATAAAAACTTGCTGAGAACATCAAACTAGTTTGTGAACCGTTCCTTATTGTTACAAATTAGGAAGGATGCCGGGTATGGGAAGTTGTCTTTTCCCCTTGTAGCCTGCGTTTTTCCCAACGCAGAATCTTCTGGTCGGGAATCCGTTTAAAAGATTCGAAGGCATTTACGAGTACGTCATCATTAAAGGGACTATCCCACCTTCTAAAATGTTGTTAAAGGTAGTGTGCCAGCTATCTTGGACCGTATGGAGTTAATGGCCCAGATAAGGAGAACCGGATTTTTAGAACTTATCCATACCTTCAAAACTCATGGAAACGTCTTAAATTCTTCAAATTTTGAGTACCCCAGTGCGAAATTCGCCCCGACGGGTTGTCGGTCGTACCCCAACCACATTTCACACCACTATGAACAATAAATGCACACACTGAAATCGCTATTACCGATATGCTCATCCAATCAAGTTTCGATAAACCCGTTCATCATCAGCTCCTGCGGTTTCGAACACGCTTGTTAGGTGGCTTCTGATGCTCGTCGAGGTCGGAATTTCCAAATACGCGTGGTGCGTCGGGCCGCGCGCTCTGACTTCGGCCAAGAAAAATGCGTCAGCTGATCATTGTCATTTCTGCCACTTGCGTGTGGTGAAATGGGGTCATAACTTATAAGACGGCTTTTTCATATCAATTATTTTACATAAAATCATATTTCAAACCATAAATAATGTTCGACAGCCAAATAAAAGAAACAATACCAATACGGGCTTACAGTTTAAGGCTCGACATTGTGTTGTCTACGATTAGACAGCTGATAACTCATTCCCGTACGTCGTATGGTCGTAACACTATAATGACCTTTGCTTATTGTCACAAGTGCGCCGCATTCGCGATTGTTGCCCGACGCCTGTTTGCAGGTGAGCCCACTACAGTTGTTATACATATCTAAAAACCGAAAAACTTTTAGGCGAAAAAGGCACTATTCCAGGCCCATTTTTGATTTGTTTGCGATATTAGGTAAAAACAGAAGCTTCTTATCCTAGGAAAAATAAAATGGGAAATCTTTCAAAGGTGGCACACTACCTTTAAAACCAGTTAAATTGTGCCCGACATTATAGATTGGATGGCCAGGAACACGGTTCTGGCATTTATTTTTCATTAAACATCTCAGGCTTCCCATATTCCAAACACAAACTTTCAAATATGTGACGTCACAGCCCAAAATTGCCTCCTTCCCCAGGCCACATTACTGTCATAAAGCTGATTCTTTTTACTCTGTAGGCACCACAACAAAGTTCAGACCAAGTTTTAAGCGATTTTTCAACGAACAAACCCATTTAAATCAGAATGACTAAACGAGGTGACGTCACACTAACGGTCGCTCCATGTTGAAGATAGGGCCTTGTGCAAGGCCCATTTTCAAATGAAGGGAACGAATTTCTTCAACACCAAGAGGCCGCGGGGGTTGCAACCTAGATAGATAGTGGTTTCTGAACCTCGCCGCAAACTTGGCTATCTCAACTCAAACCCCATGTTAAAGGTGGGATAGTCCCTTTAACTACGGGTTTGAAATAAACTAGGTAACATTGATTTGCTATGCTTCTTATATTTTGGCATTGATGTGATCATGGTCCGTGGCCGAAAATTCAACTAAAACAAAACTATATGAATGTAAACAGTATAATTTTGGTAAGGAGTTCATTCAAAAACAATCGATTTAAATGCCTTACCTACATTCAGCAAACACTTAACGAATTAAAAAGTATGGTATGCTGGTCCTATCCTTGTGTCGGTTTTATGTTTAATCCCTGTGCTCGTTGGGTGTATGTATTGTATATTCCGTGTTCGCCTCCGGTAACGGGCCACGTCTGGGTGTCCGTTTGGAAGTCTATAATGTGTCCCGTCTGGGTGTCCGTTTGGAAGTCTATAATGTGTCCCGTCTGGGTGTCCGTTTGGAAGTCTATAATGTGTCCCGTCTGGGTGTCCGTTTGGAAGTCTATAATGTGTCCCGCCCGGTTGTCCGTTTGGAAGTCTATAATGTGTCTCGTCTGGGCGTCCAGTCGCATGTCCCGTTTGCTGGAGGTCTCATGTCCTTTGTGTCCATGTGTGCTGTTCTCGTATCCCGTTTGGGTGTCGGTCTGTGTGTTCGCCCTGGAGTCCCGGGGTGCTCTGCCGCGGGGCAGGGCTGGTCTCGTCGCGTCCCCCGCTTACGGTGTGGCTGTCGCAGGGCGGCGTGTACGGCAGCGTCACCGGTCGCCGGCGCTCGGCCGCCCGCGCCACCGCCGCCGCCTCCGCCGACGAGCTGGCCGGCCTCATCAGCGAGGTGAGTGTCCACTGTCCAGCGTGGATGCGCGGCCGTCAGGTCAGTGTTCAGCGCGCGAGCGTGGCCGTCAGGCCGAGCCCCAACGTCAATCCACTTGTCAGCCTTTTTTTTCAGAGTATTATGTGACCGTGCCGACTGGACGTGGCGTTGACGTAACACTTGTGTACTTTGTCCGATACGGTAGTTGTCCTGATGTTTTCAGCGTATTCATCGGTTTTAATTTGATTATTTTGTTTACGAAGGTTAGGTGGAGGTGATGGAGCCCACATTCTCCACTTTGAACTCTGGCCGGATGATCGGATGATATTTTTTTATGCGGACGCGTGTGATTTGTCCCAGATGTCATGCTTATTCCGCGTTTCCGCGTGTTGACCCCACGTGTTTAGTATATTTAGTACCTACGATATCCAGCATCTTAGCGGAAATGCTTCCGGGCGTTTAACCCGCGCACCGACGGGGGGGCGGATATCCGCCCCCCCCCTGAGGTTTTTCGCGAATAGCGGGAAAACTGCGGCGCGTAGCGCCGCGAAATTTGGTATGACTATTCCCTTATCAATTTTACACATGGTGTGCAAGTTTAAACCTCCTACCTTTCAAGGTCAGGTCACCAGGTCACTTTGAATGACCCAACCTCAAGTCACTTTTTTGCAACTTTGTCACCGTGCCAGAGCTGGGGCATTCCACGTCAAATCAAACACCGAAATCCGTCATCCCCTTCGATTTTTCTGAAAATTTGTAGACAGACTGGGCATGGTTCAAAACTGTGTTACGTATAATATTTTCAAAATTTGATAAAGTATCGTTGAGATATAGGTCATCGAATATAGCCAAAAATGCCACACATCAATTTTTTAAATGTCTATAACTCTGGTTCCTTTTCTGGTATCAAAATGATATTAACAGGGTCTTGTAGGCAATTGATAAGGCTTTGATTTTTAATTATAAAATTAAATTGAAGTGACCTTGAAATGCATTTGACCTTGAATTAAAACAGAAAAATTTAAATAGCAAAAAACACGTCACCTTCGATTCGGGTAATTTTTACATATTATGTCCGTCACAATGTTCCTAACCATCTGTGAAAAAATTGGAGTGGGCCATTCATAACTCTCGCGGCAAACGCCGTTTTCATGCATCAACATCACGCAACCACGCGTGACCTTGAAAGACAGAGTCAAGACATGCTTGCTTGTGTTCACTTTCTGAAATGAATGATTGCTGATTAGTGATATCCCAAACTCTGCGAGAATGGAAATACATAGTCATCGTAGTCAAGCATTCAAGTTCCATAGTAAAAGTGTCTCAGGCAAACGGTATTTTGCGGTGAATTTTGAGCCGTGTGGAAATGCATCATGAAGCCAAAAATTCAATGAAAACATTATCACGCAACGATATCTTCACGTCTTTTTATCTTCACTATACGAAAGAATATACATTTTTGAGTATGTATGGGGAATTTCTAGTTAATCTAATAATAAATATGGCAGTTAGAGACCTGCTAAGAGTAACATGTCGCCGGCTGAGGCGGGATCGGCCGACGCGGGAAACGCAGCAATCACAATTTTGTGTTTACACGTTCATATTTCAATTGTTTACCAACCGATTTTCAAAATTCTTACACCATAAGATTTCCTGTACATTTTTTAGTCTTCTCACAAAATTTGACGCGAATCGAACGTAATCAGCTGTAAGGAGCGCGATGTAAAGACGGAACCGTTCCGTTCCGTCCCGGCACAGTCTACAATTCAGGCGGCGGCTAGCGGTCGGCGCCGGCTGCCGAGTCGCCGCGTCGCCGCGGCGACAGGACATATTCACTTTACACCGCTATTACTAGACCAGTTGTGAACCGATTTTCTTCTTGCTGGCACGATGAGATGTGCAATTCAATTTTGGACAGGTAGCTATAATTAATTTCGCATTAATACTATGAGATATTGGCGAAAAACAGGAGGGGTGGGGCGAAATTCACTCTTCCCCCTCCACTGCGCGTGCCAACATACGTTTGCATATGTGCCATTTTCTTCAAAACTTATGAATGGCCCACTCTAATTTTTTCACAGGTTGTTAAGAATATGGTAGGCAATAAAATATATGAAAATTAGCTAAATCGAAGGTGACGTGTTTTTTGCTATTTCAATTTTTGTGCTTAAGAACAGAGTTAAGCAAATTTCAAGGTCATATATTTAAGTAGGTGCAATTCTAAACAAATGCTTAAGAAATTACCTAAACAGTAAGGTTTATTTCATTCAAATCAAACAAGTACAACCAATGTTATGGTCGTTCAAAAATATAAAGATGCAACATTTTGTAAAAATTTGATGCCCTATATTTAGAAGACCTGTGGTCAGAATGTGCAAAAAACATCAATGTAATGTTCGGGGCGACACAGGAACTCGCTCACAAATTTATAATGAAATCGCTGAGGGTAAGGTGCAAAACGGCCGATTTTTGTTCGATTTGACGTGGAATGCCCCAGCTACAGTAGATGTCGGTGGCCTTTGAAAGTCGCAGGATGTTATTAGGTCATTAGTAGCTACAATTTGTATATCTCGGAATTTTGATATCGGTGACCTAAGGTCAGGTCAATTTCGCGACCTCCCCATTATAAGTCAATGGGGGAAAAATCAACTCCCTGTTTTTACTACTAAAACGGGTCGGAATGGCCCCATATACCATACATGACTTCATATACGATCAACCTTCACTACCTTGAGGTCTGTTTTGCTGTTGGGCAGCTGTGAGGTCATGTGACGTCATCAAGGTCACCAAAGGTTTTTGGCCAATAACTCCGTACAGGAACAAGATACAGACGCGTGGATGGTCTCATTGTGTTCAGCTCGTCAAGACGCATCGAATGATATACATGATGACCTCGAGGTCACGTGACCTGAGGTCAACCTTTGACCTTGACCTTTCGAGGTCAACATATATGTCATTCGATGCGGATTGACGAGAGGATCACGATGATGCCCTTAGTTTGTTCCTATCTTGACCAATTCGAAAGTTATTCGAGAAAAACTCTCTCCATATTTAGCGCCGCCATTTTGACTTTTTCGACCCCTGTGACGTCATCTTTGACCTGACCTGAAAATGACCTTTGTAAAAATTGTAGATCTTGACCGTGCGTATCCGATGCCGTTTACCGCTTGTCGCTATCTTGCTTCGTTCTCGAGATCTCAGGGGGGGGGCGGTCATCCGCCCCCCCCCCCGTCGGTACTAAGTTGGCGCAGACCCCCGTCGGTGCGCGGGTTAAATTAAGTACCTACTTGTATGTGCTTTCGATTTTTTTACAACGCCTGCGCATCTTTCGGCACCAGGCAGTATTGTGGCTTATAACTGTGTGCAGGTTGGCTTGTAGTTTAAACGTTTTTTCCTCTCACATTCATAGATGTTTTCAGCTAATATGGTTTACAGTTTTCGCTATCACCCGTGAACTTGACCCGGATAGTTCACAGGACGGTCTTTTTTAGGTCAAGTGAGCGCTGTTCAAGGTACTCTCTCGGGTCCAGCTGCGATTTCTCCCTGCTCGTTCTTGCTAATCACTCTCGCTGCTGTTCGTATCGTGGGGCTCGTCTCATTGTCAGCCGCGAGCACCGGGTGCCGATATTGATACGCCCATGACAGCTCTGCGCAGTCGCCGCTGTCGAAATCCGCCCCCGTCACCAGCTCACTCGATTGGCTGATGATGGCACTCTGGGCAGGGTCCGCTCCATACTCACACTGCCGGCGTGTGCCGGCGGTAACCGGGCCGCGCTCCATTGATAGAATATCGCCGTCGAAACGTACAGTCTGTCTTAAAAGTACCGCGCAAAGTGGCGGTGGATCCATCAAGCCTGACTGAGAAAGAGCTTGCTTTAATTTGAAAGTCACCGACCAATTGACCTAGGGAATGGACGAGGATGTCAATTGCTTCGGTGACCCAAATTTAGCAGGCCATTCCTCAGTCAGGCTCGATGGATCCACCGTCACTTTGCGCGGTACTTTTAAGACAGACTGTACGTTGCATCGTCACTGTCGCCGCGGCGTCCGCTATCTGTGCCGTCACAGCGCGGACGGTGCTAATGGGCTCTCAGCCGGGCCCATTGCTGCCCCCGGCACTGCGGCCGTCATTGTCACACTCTATCAGAGCCCTATTGAGCGCGGGCGCCGGTACCTCCCCCTGCGTCCCCTCCCCGCCTGTCGATGGCCGGCTGATATACTTCCTGACCTGTTGCCGACCGACCCCCAGGCGGCCACAGGCGCTGGGCGGTCGGTCGGGCCGCCCGCCCGCCCTCTCACGCCGGCGCACTATCTCTGTATCAAACTACCTACACGCACCGGTCGCTGGGGCCATGGTGTTCGAGCGTCTCCGCCCCCGCTACTACCGCGCTGTCAGCCGCTGAACTTCAAACGGGACCACCGGGTGGCAGATAACTGTGATCGTCGAATAAGTCTCTTTTTGTCGGGAGAGTATCGCAGTGCACAGCCGGAAGGCGATGAGAGCCAGTTTTATCCGCCTCTGCACTCGAGTTTGCTCCGGTCGGCAGTGGCCTGCGGTCGGGAGCAGCCGTAGGCTCACCAGCCATATGAAGTCGCTGAGCCGGTGGACGCTATGGCCGGCTATATCCTGCAGCAAACTATTTCTGCTGCGCAGCTCTGATATTTTCTCGTTCTGGTGATGGAAATGCTCTCCTTGTTATGATAATGAGATGTTCTCCAGGATATGATAAAATTGTTCAAAATTCCAATTAATGACTTAAATTGATAACGTAAAGTTTTCTAGGTCAGTAAATATAGCAAAGGCTTCCCACTAACTCGTTCGCTTACGCCAGCAATGTGGTGTCGGTATGAATGAATACAATCCTTTTTCTCCTAGCGCTATCTTGATCACTTGCCTAGGTGACCTGTGTGCCACTTTTTCCGAGCACTCAATCTTATCGCTCTTTACGGCCTCATATAAATTGTGAACTGTTTCTTTTCCGTTATCTGTGAAGTCGGTCGTTTTTGTCAAAAGATGTTATGATGAAATATGGAAGCGAATGATTTGTTGTACTGCTATCGATTTAACACGCAGCCATTCAATAAAAAAGCAATGCCTTCCTAGATGGACCTGGATCAAAATACGCAATGTTTATCTTGATCGCATATCGTGCTATTGTTATCAACTGGGTTAACGGCGCTTTTTTCTACTTTGTAACATTTCATGACTCTTTGTATTAAGCTCACGAACAACTCGAATCTTTGCTTATCAGATGGTGAATTGTCGCGTAGTGCGTACCTTTGGACTTTCGTAAAAAAGGGCGCCGCAACTGCAGCATATCACGTTTTACAGCCACAAACCTCCCTCCCTAACCGCCCCCATCCCCGCCCCCCACTCTACCCTCCCCGCCCCCCAGCTGTACCCTCCCGGGCTGACCGGTTCGGCTGATCGCCCCAGCTGTGCCCTCCCGATCTGACCGGTTCGGCTGATCGCCCCGGCTGTACCCTTTCGGGCTGACCGGTTCGGCTGATCGCCCCAGCTGTGCCCTCCCGATCTGACCGGTTCGGCTGATCGCCCCGGCTGTACCCTCTCGGGCTGACCGGTTCGGCTGATCGCCCCAGCTGTACCCTCCCGATCTGACTGGTTCGGCTGATCGCCCCAGCTGTACCCTCCCGATCTGACCGGTTCGGCTGATCGCCCCCGGCAGGGTCCGTCCTCGGACGAGAGCAGTGCTGAAGGGAGCTCCTCGCAGGCCGACCTGACCGACAGCAAGCCGCCCGTGCCGCTCGAGTCGCCGGTCTCAGAGGGCGGCGACGACGAGGGCGCCGTCAGCTTCTTCGCCGCCATCCGGATACCGGTATGGGACGGTGGGGGGGGGGGGGGGGGGCGGGTGTGCGGTATGGGACGGTGGGGGGGGGCGGGTGTGCGGTGTGGGACGGTGGGACGCGGGTGTGCGGTGTGGGACGGTGGGACGCGGGTGTGCGGTATGGGACGGTGGGGGGGGGGGCGGGTGTGCGGTATGGGACGGTGGGGGCCGCGGGTGTGCGGTATGGGACGGTGGGGGCCGCGGGTGTGCGGTATGGGACGGTGGGGGGCGCGGGTGTGCGGTATGGGACGGTGGGGGGCGCGGGTGTGCGGTATGGGACGGTGGGGGCCGCGGGTGTGCGGTATGGGACGGTGGGGGGCGCGGGTGTGCGGTATGGGACGGTGGGGGCCGCGGGTGTGCGGTATGGGACGGTGGGGGCCGCGGGTGTGCGGTATGGGACGGTGGGGGCCGCGGGTGTGCGGTATGGGACGGTGGGGGGCGCGGGTGTGCGGTATGGGACGGTGGGGGGCGCGGGTGTGCGGTATGGGACGGTGGGGGCCGCGGGTGTGCGGTATGGGACGGTGGGGGGCGCGGGTGTGCGGTATGGGACGGTGGGGGGCGCGGGTGTGCGGTATGGGACGGTGGGGGGCGCGGGTGTGCGGTATGGGACGGTGGGGGGGGGGCGCGGGTGTGCGGTATGGGACGGTGGGGGGGGGGGCGGGTGTGCGGTGTGGGACGGTGGGACGCGGGTGTGCGGTCTGGGACCGTGGGGCGCGAATGGATGGTATGGGACGGTGGGGGCCGCGGGTGTGCGGTATGGGACGGTGGGGGGCGGGTGTGCGGTATGGGATGGTGGGGGGCGGGTGTGCGGTATGGGATGGTGGGGGGCGGGTGTGCGGTATGGGATGGTGGGGGGCGGGTGTGCGGTATGGGATGGTGGGGGGCGGGTGTGCGGTATGGGATGGTGGGGGGCGGGTGTGCGGTATGGGATGGTGGGGGGCGCGGGTGGGCTAGAGTGGGACGCGGTTGGGACGGACTTGGGATGATAGGCCGGAAGGGAGCACGACAATATGCTTTACAAATCCCAGAATTCGAGTTTGTTTGGCTTTTGATGCAGGCTTACGTGCATTTTAGAGCGCCAGCATAGTAGGTTAGTGCATGCAAGGACCATGTGACGCAGCATTAAATGTTTTTGTCTTTTTTTATCTTACATTTGTCCCTTCAGTGCCGGTCCCTGACCCGTGTCGTCTCGGCAGGGTGTGCTGCCGTTCTCGTTGTGCCCCCTCAGTGCCGGTCCCTGACCCGTGTCGTCTCAGCAGGGTGTGCTGCCGTTCTCGTTGTATCCCCTCAATGCTGGTCCCTGACCCGTGTTGTCTCGGCAGGGTGTGCTGCCGTTCTCAGTGTGCCCCCTCAGTGCCGGTCCCTGACCCGTGTCGTCTCGGCAGGGTGTGCTGCCGTTCTCGGTGTGCCTGTTCTTCGCCAAGCTGGTCAGCTACACGTTCCTCTACTGGCTGCCGCGCTACCTCCACTCGGCCGGTGAGACACTATCGGCCTGACTGTCCCACGACGGGTGTCGCGACATAGAGCCCGAACTCGGGGCTCCGAGCTTAATCTGAACGGAAGGCGATGTTACAATGGGGCTTGTTGGGTTCAGTAGGGTAGTGAACTGAAATAATGCGTTATTTATATCATTGGTGCTCCATATACGATAGTACATATGTTCCATATATGATTACGAGCGAGCGAGCGCAGCGAGCGAAGCGAAGTCTTTTCAATATAACGGAAAAATATCAGTATGAGCGGCCCGGCCCGGCCCGGCCCGGCCTGTAACGCTTTTGAGAGGGTTATATGATATCTCAGCAACCGCTGGACCGATTGGCCTGCGGTCTTTTTTGCTGGGTAACCCCATCCCTTCTACCCCGTAATTGACTACTTTTGATACATCTCAGTGACCGTCGTGGCACGTGCCACGTGAAAAGTCAGGGGTGTTCAAGCAGTTTTGCAAAAGTAGTATTTTTGAGAGGCCTATATCTCAGCAGCGGTTTGGGCGATTATCTTGCGGTAATTTTTGTAGGGTAGCTGGCGCATCCCTTCTACCAAAGGTCGGATACTATTGATATATGTGAGTGACCCCCACTGCAGTGCAAAATGCAAAAAGAAGAGGTGCCAAATTTGTTCCCATTTCAGTAACTCGGTAATTACTGGGGCGATTTCGCTGAAACTTGGCATACAGGTAGGCACCCACCAGCAATGCATTCCCATGTGTTGCGGTTAGGGTGCTACTGCACGTGCGCACGTGCAGGGGCGTTTCCAGATCTCGAGAACGGTTGGGCCGATTGCGCTCAAATTTGGTACACGGTTGGGGACCGGTTAGTAGGGTGCCGTGCAAAAGTCATTTTGGACCCCGTTTGCACGTGCGCACGTGCAGAATGCCGCTTCCAGATCTCAGGAACGGCTGGGCCGATTGCGTTCAAATTTGGCACACCGCTAGCGACCGGTTAGAAGGGTGCTTTGCACAAGCCCGTTGGAAGTACTCTCTCGCCCTTCCGCACGTGCAGGGCTCACTATCTCGCTCGCTCGTTCCACGCCCAAAAGGCGTTCACTGGTGATAGTATGTTCATCTGATACTGATCGTCAACTAATAATTCAGCGGGTCAGACTGTGTGCGTCTGACGGTCGTTGTCTTATTTTGTCACAGCTGGGTACAATCCTAGCGAGTCTGTGCCGTGTGTGTGTTTGACACTGACTGTCTGTACCACAGCCGGGTACAGCCCCAGCGAGTCTGTACTGTATGTCTGACAGTCACTGTCTGTACCACAGCCGGGTACAGCCCCAGCGAGTCTGTACTGTATGTCTGACAGCCGCTGTCTGTACCACAGCCGGGTACAGCCCCAGCCAGTCTGCCAACCTGTCGACGCTGTTTGACATGGGCGGCATCATCGGTGGCATCCTGGCCGGCCTGGCCAACGACTGGACGGGCACGCCCGGCATCGTCTGCGTCATCCTGCTCATCATCGCCATCCCCATGGTGAGTCGGGTGGCCGGGGCAGTAGCACCGTCCTGATGGTGAGTCGGGTGGCGGAGCCAGTGCCAGTAGTATCGTCCCGATGGTGAGTCGGGTGGCGGAGCAGCAGTGTCGTCCCGATGGTGAGTCGGCAGGGCAGCAGTAATGTCCCGCGCTGGTGAGTCGGCCGGGTCTGTAGTAACGTCCGGCTCTGGTGAGTCAGGAGGGCCGGCAGTGCCATCCCCATGTGAGTCGGCCGGGCCGCAGTGCCAGCCCGCTGGTGTGTTATGGAGCACAGCCGCGGCTGAAGGCGGGTCAGTGCCGGTGGGCCTGGGCACTGGGCAGTCAGCCAGGCAATGCTGGCATTGATCCCGATATGCTTGAACCTCTTTTTGCCGATTCTGCTGCAAAAGCACCTCCGTGCGTAAGTTTTGAAAGTTATTTAACCACACAATAATTTTTAACGTAACATAATGTTATGACTCGACATGACATTGTACCTTATGCTCGCATCATTCCATATCACTCCTGCGCCTTTGCTCTGGCGTGGTGCATTTGCCGGCACAGATACAGGTGTTCGTTCGACCACCCATAAGTGCTTGTATACCGAACCGTACGTTGTATACCAGTTACAACCACCCTGAGATTGCCGCGCGCGGTAGTTTGTGGGTCACCCTGACACGTTGCGTTATCGGCTCGCAGATGTTTGTGTGTTATCCTGACTCGGTTCGTGTTCCGCTCGCAGATGTTTGTGGCTCACGCTGACACGGTGTATTTGCCCCGCTGGCAGATGTTTGTGTACCAGGCGGTGGCCACGGTGAGCCACCAGCTGAACATGCTGCTGCTGGTGCTGGTCGGCCTGCTGGTGAACGGGCCGTACGCGCTCATTACCACCGCCGTCTCGGCCGACCTGGGCACCTCGCTGCGTGGAAACGCTAAGGCGCTGGCCACCGTGACGGCCATCATTGACGGTGGGTGACGGGACGGACCGCCACAGGGCGGGACGGGCGGGCGGGCGGCTGCCCCCAGAGACTGGGCGGGGAGCGGGTGGGGAGCTGTCCCCAGAGACTGGGCGGGGAGCGGGTGGGGAGCTGGGTGGGGAAGGCAGCTGCTCCTAGAGGCTAGGCGGGGAGCTGGGTGGACAGCTGCTCCCAGCGACTGGGCGGGGAGCGGGTGGGTAGCTGGGTGGGGAAAGCAGCTGCTCCTGGAGGCTGAGCGGGGACGGGTGGGTAGCTGCTCCCAGAGACTGAGCGGGGCGTGGCAGCCAACCACGAGTCGCGACTCGTATCGACGTCTGCACAGGTGTCCCGTGACGGTCGGGACGCGGGGGGCACGGCTGACATTTGTCACGGTTACGGTGCAGCGCGCCGCCACTTGAGTGACCCATCCTTGACGAGAACAATAGACCGTAGTCGGACCGGCGCAACACAACCGAGTGAGGGTGTCGAAATGGGCCACTTGTCCGCCCATTTGGCGTACTGTGTCCTCAGCAATCAGCACCCTGAAGTCTTCTCCGAAGCGGCGCTATTGCCACATCTCGTCATCGATATTATCTGATCAGCCTGCGCCAGAAACTCAGTCATGATTTATCAAACAAAGGGAATATTTAGGCAACAACTAACGACATACGTGGTCTAAAGATGAATCAGACTAAGCCACCATTTCTATTTTTACTGGACGATTAACAGCCAGAGAATGCAGTGAAGCTGGATGGCAGACAGAAGTTTGTTTTGACGATGCTTGAAGGGTTGCTTCGAATGAAGGCTTTAGATACTTCGTTCGCCACAAATCTGCAAGTGCTCGGTACACAAACTCCTAGATACTCAGAAACCCTCAATGATCAAAGCCTCCTATGCTGTCTCGTAGAAATTGGACGAGTGCGAGTAAGCTCGCAATAATTGCTTGGCTTGGGCTGCAAATGATTGTCGATACATGATTTCATTGAGTCTAAGAATTATCGATGAATTTACATGTGAAATATACATATATTCTCGGTTTTTATTTAACTATCATTACCAAGGGTGGCACCACAGTATTATAAACTGAGGGATAAATTAAGTGACTGTGACTCCAGCAGCAGCTGTATCTTTGTTACTTTATATTCCTGTTTATTATTCGTGTGTTATTCCCTCTTAGCCACACATGGCTTTGAATGATGATGATGATGATGATGATGGCCGTCGCGATGGTCTCAGGCTCACCTGACCTGGCCACCCCTCTGGACCCCTCTGACCCCCCCCCCCCGCTCCCCCCCCCCCCGGCAGGCACGGGCTCTGTGGGCGCCGCGCTCGGGCCACTGCTGGTCACCCCTCTGACCCCCTACCCCCCCCCCCCCCCCCCCCCCCCCCCCCGCAGGCACGGGCTCGGTGGGTGCCGCGCTCGGGCCACTGCTGGCCGGAGTCGCCTCCAGCGGTGACAACTGGACAGGCGTGTTCGTCATCCTCATGTGCTCGGACGCCATTGCCATAGCGGTAAGAACGCCCCCACTCACAGCGGGCGGCCCCTGGGTGCAGGCCGGTCACGGGTTAATTGAGACTGCCTGAGAGTCTCTGCAGGCCGGCCGTCTCAGTAATGTGGTGTACTTTGAATGCTGAGTTTTGACGCTGTACGGATAACCTCTGGCATCGATGTTTTGTTCTTATTGGCTTCAATTAGATTATATGAGAAAAAGATGTATTGAAAATGCCAGAAACAAAGCACTAATACTCTAAAGCAAGCATTTTCCTTTATATCGCTGATATCTAAAAGACGAGCTAGTAATGATTGACATCATTATCGATCTTTTTTTTTAACCATAACATTTGTACTGATCGTACGAACCACACACTGCTTCATCTGATAGTTTTTTATATGTCCGCGTTTCAGTCGCTCTCCTGGGTGCTGCGGCACGAGGTGCGGGCGATCCTGCGACGGAGAAGGGAGAGGTTAGCTGACGCCGCCGCCAACGAGCGGCCCTAGGACCTGTCCCAGTCGCCTACAACGACCGAGCCTGGTCGCTCGCTACCGCGGCGTCCGTCAGCAGCAGACCTGCGTCCCTCAGCGGCGGGAGCTGTGGCTGCCTCGGCGTATTCGCCGGCCGGTCGGAGCAGCTGCGAGCGTTGCCTGCTGTGACGCCAGAGCGGCCGCTCGCGGCGCCCTTTGCTGGCTGGCCAGGGCGGCTGCGAGCGTTGCTGCTGTAGCCGCTCGCGGCGCCCCTGCTGTCTGAGTAGGGCGACCGGCGCTGCGCCCGCGTCTCAGCTGCGTGCGGCGGGCACAAAAGACAGCCGACGGGTGGTCCCTTCGGGTGCAGCGTTCCTCAAGGTGCCGCGCAGTGTGAGGGCATTGTCTGGTTTCAGGAAACGCACGACTAGAGGGCACATATCCCGGTGAATGTTCTCTTTGGAATAGACGTCTGACCAATTTTAAATTTATCGATGTTTTAAGATTTTTTGTAGACTGTCGAATAATTTCCATTTCAATTTGTGGGGCGATATTTTTGCAGATGCGAGTACAATATTTATGTGTAATTTTGTGCATATTGCGTCTGAATCACGTCACGCTTTCCCCATTCTTTATGCGTTTTCTTGCATATGACTATTAAAGTTTAGATTGTAAATTTGATGTGTTGATTTGATGTACATCTCCCACCTTGCGTTTATCACTGCGCCGTTCTATGAGCCGCATATCGGCCTCATTTGTGGGTGTCTGCTGCCTGCCGAGACTGTTACTGCATCTCCTATCGGGGTGCGGCTTTATATGGTAACTGTGTCTTTTGGCGCCGTCCGGATCCCGATATCGACAGGCTACGTGGAGATATTCTCGCCCAGTGTCGCTCGAATACTGGAGTGGTCATTCCATTGTATCGTCGTAAATTGATTCCGCATTTGATTTGTTCCGGTCACATGCGATCAGTATTACGATGATTTACCATTCCTAATCCTATCGTTTGTTTTTATCAACCGTGAGTGTTTTCCTGAATGAAGTAGGCAGATCATTTTATCTTGGAGGCTCATCAACTTCTGGGATCGGATATATATCAGGGATAATGTGTGACTGCTTTGGGATAATCTTGATCCCCCATTGCAATCGTTCGCTACTTGATGTTGAATGTATGTTGGCTTGCGCACAGCTGTCAACAGTAAGTGGCTGTTACAGATGTATTTGTTTAATGTTGTGTACGGTGTTGTGCATGTACTGTGGCTATGGCGGGCGTGTGCGGTCCCAATGAATACCTACCGTGGAGACGCTGTGGAGACCGTGCCTCGGTCGTCACCCCACGGCCTGAGCGTGTGGCTCCCTCTAGTGAGCCGCCGGTCGACTGTCCTGTGATCGGTCTGAGTGGCGCATCGGCTCGTAACTCGTGTGAGACAACAGATGGCTATTTCCAGTGTGGATATCTCATTAGTTAGAAACTACCAACGGTTATGCCCAAATACATGCTGAATGTATGACCGCATTTTGACTTGGGACTGGTAGGATGGGTAGGATATTCTAGTCATTGCCAACGGAGGAGAATCTAGCATCCATACATCATATGCAGTCCTCTAGATAGTAGCTTTCAACACACTGGATATATGATGCCAAATAATGGTCTCTGAAAGAAGTGTTTGAATTGCCTTGCCTTGGCTGGTGTTTGAATTGCCAGCGCCGAATTCACGACCACATTATCGGTATCGGTATCGGAGTCTTTCTATGACGATCATTGAACCCTTTATCTGATTTAAATTTGAGAAAGTTTTTATCGACATCAGTACTTGTTTGTCATGTTTGCGCGTCACCTCGTCGTGATTACCTTTGTCCTTTGACAGTCATCCTTCAATTTCATTCAATAATATCCATAATATGAAAGTACCTCCAGTTTGACATACATCAATAATGCTGGTCATCGTGGGAAACTGGCGCACATGCTACAAATGAAATTGACGCCGGTCACCGATCCTCTGTTCAAAAAGCCATCTACAAATAATTCGTAGTTTCCAACGCCGAACGTTGCCTAGCAACTTGCAGCTCCCTACGTCTTCAGCGCTGTGATTGGTGTACACTGAGCTGCTTTGCCTGAGCAATGCCTTGATTTATGATAGTTGAACAGATTTCCGTGCTTCTATAGCAAACTAATTATTTTGTGTATCTCGATCTCAGGCGAGTTCATAAAGGATTTGGAGAAGGAATTTGAGCTGGGTTGCCTGTTATCGTCAGTCATCTATATTCTGTGATCTTGAATTTTCCTGTAAGATGGTAAGTAAATTCCTTACAGATATTTTGCACCCTAAGGATTTTGAGTTTAGGTTTTACCTGATACCTGATAAATGGAATCGGATGAGGCACTAGGATTGCCAGGTAAATCCTTCTGATCGAAATCTAGATGCGTCAACAAACTTGTTTTTTTTTTAGCTCTTTGGTACAGGAGTTCTCTACGGTATCTTGAGACCCTCTTGTGCCGAAATTCGGCAAGCAATTTGCGCCGAAATTTCTCATGATTTGAGCTGAAAAGTGGGTGCCTATTTGTGCCAAAATTAAGCCAATTTTATTGAAACACATGTGCACATTGGTATTAGTATATATTAGGTCCGAGTGGACAATTGTGACGCTGTTGATACGAATATGTAACAGCAAAAAAATTAGGTTTTAGGTTAGGTTAGGTTGTAGGTTTTAGGTTTTAGGTTGGTAGGTTTGTAGGTTAGGTTAGGTTAGGTTGTAGGTTTGTAGGTTGTAGGTTGGGAGGTTATAGGTAAATAGGTAAGGTTAGGTCAGGTTTGATTATGTTTTTTCTTTTATTTCCAAGACATATAAGCAGGGATGCGGAGCCGGAGCCGGCATGGGCGTCGAAACCGGGGGGGACGGGGGGGACGCGTCCCCCCCAGTCGAGGAATCCGGGGGGGACGTCCCCCGCAAAAATATCCCCATGAATGATTTAAAAAGTGACCTACGACATTGGTGTATTGTCGTTTTAGGATGAAATTGCGGATACCTACTCGTATACAAATTGAATCTGCGAATTGCTGACACTGTACCCTTGCTTACAGGGCTGCGGAGTAGATGATTTTGGTAACTCCGACTCCGGCTTAAAAAAAAAAAAAAAACGCTCGGAGTCCCCACTCCATCTCCGACCACGGCATCCCTCGGCCCGCATCGGAGTGAAAAAAAACATGTGATGTGATGCTTTTGTCTCTGAACGTTTCTTGGCACATTAAAAGATAACATTATCTACGAGGTGCAGCTCTGGACTGTCCGTCCCAGGTCCTCGATAGGGAGCCAAAGCTCCAGTTGTAGGGGCGACCATATCCAACAAGGGCTGAAGATCTGTCCCAAAGTCTCAGAGTGCAGTAGGACAACAGCTTGCAGAGACCATGCATTTTACATAGGATATTCGTAATAGTCAAGACCTTCAGCTCACTCTCAAACGGCCCTCTTCCCGTTCGAGGCCATCCGACAGCAGAAGGTCTCACCATGGCCTTTGAACGCTTAATGCTTGAGGGTGAGAGGACCTCGTCCTGGTCTGAGAGAGCCCAGGAGGACTTAATGCTCAGTACGCCCCTACATTGGTCTTACCATGACCCCTACAATCACCACAGCCAACAGAATCTCCAGCTCTTATTCGACCCATCCTCGGGGATGACGTTGACTCTGACTTCAGAGTTGAAGTCTGTTACGATTTTGGTGACTCCAACTCCGTAACTATCCGACCAAAACCGTCGACTACGACCGAAGTCGGCTCCGACCCCGCAGTCCTGCAGCTACACTGCACAGAAGTTGGAAAAAAGCTGTACCTATGGTTGACAGCGGTTTACAGAGGACCACACGATTTTTTAGAGGCAGGGCTGCTTGACTTGGTGGCCAGACCCTAACTGTCCTGGTATCAAACTTATTACGCGGGATGCAAAATTTATGCGTTTTGGGACTGTTTTGCCAAGAGTTTTTGCCAATTTTCGCGGCGCTTCGCGCCGCCAATTCATCCACAGGTAGAGAAGAGTGTGACTAATAACGCCTCCACGCGAGATCATGAGAACATGTGTATTGTGTATGCGTTACAAGTAGTGCATACGCCTGAAATTGTACGGTAAACTAACTAACTTTTGGGTTTTTAGTCAGCCAATCCGTCCCCCCCAGTCAAAAATCCGTGGCGACGCCCCTGGGAGCCGGAGCCGGAGCCGGAGCCGGCATATTTTGCCCGGAGCCGGAGCCGGAGCCGGAGCCGTGAAACAATATAGCCCGGAGCCGGAGCCGGAGCCGGAGCCGTCAAAAAAGGGGGCGACTCCGGCTCCTTTTCTTAATTAAGAGCAAACAATTATTTACCTAGTTCGGTTTGACAGTACAAGGCGTAAAACAGTGTGGTATTCAAAATAGCCTTGTTATACAAATACAGAAGCAACGTGTACCAATCCCATCGCCTTTTTTCTTCCACCCGTATTTAATTGATCGCATACATAGAGGATGTACTGAGTAGAAGCCGGAGCCGCAGCCGGATCATTTTACTCGGAGCCGGAGCCGGAGCCGGAGCCGCCATGACATTTCACCCGGAGCCGGAGCCGGAGCCGGAGCCGATTTTTTTCTCCGGAGCCGGAGCCGGAGTCGGAGCCGTCTGAAATTTCCACGGCTCCGCATCCCTGCATATAAGTATCATTTTTGGATTCAGGATGTCAAATAATGTAAGAATATGAAAACTTTATCTTTTAACAGTCACTCGGACTCAATGTATACTTTCGGTTAGGTTTTAGGTTAGGTTAGGTTGTAGGTTTGTAGGTTTGTAGGTTTTAGGTTTTAGGTTGGTAGGTTTGTAGGTTAGGTTAGGTTAGGTTGTAGGTTTGTAGGTTGTAGGTTGAGGTTGGTAGGTTGTAGGTAAATAGGTAAGGTTAGGTCAGGTTTGATTATGTTTTTTCTTTTATTTCCAGGACATATAAATATCATTTTTGGATTCAGGATGTCAAATAATGTAAGAATATGAAAACTATCTTTTAACAGTCACTCGGACTCAATGTATACTTTTACCTGCACATGTACCGATCAAGGCTGTACTGGCTGTATCAACCAGACAGAGCATTCCGGGGCCTTGAACGCCCTCCGATTTTTTAGCGTCTGATTAAGTTTTTTATTTCCACAAACCCAATGCCTCAATACTCTTAGCGCCAGGGATGCGGAGCCGTGGAAATTTCAGACAGCTCCGGCTCCGGCTCCAGAGAAAAAAAATCGGCTCCGGCTCCCGCTCCGGGTGAAATGTCATGGCGGCTCCGGCTCCGGCTCCGGCTCCGAGTAAAATGATCCGGCTCTGGCGGCTCCGGCTCTGGCTTCTACTCAGTACATCCCCTATACGATCAATTAAATACGGGTGGAAGAAAAAAGGCGATGGGATTGGTACACGTTGCTTCTGTATTTGTATAACAAGGCTATTTTGAATACCACATTGTTTTACTCCTTGTACTGTCAAACCGAACTAGGTAAATAATTGTTTCCTCTTAAGAAAAGGAGCCGGAGTCGCCCCTTTTTTTACGGCTCCGGCTCCGGCTCCGGGCTATATTGTTTCACAGCTCCGGCTCCGGGCAAAATATGCCGGCTCCGGCGGCTCCGGCTCCGGCTCCGCATCCCTGCTTAGCGCACTGTAGCAGCGTGCCGTGAAACAAGGCCGGAGCCGGAAGTTCCGGGGCCAAAAAATTGACGGAGCAGTGTTTTAGAAGCTAGCGGGAGCCAGCGAAGGTCGGGCAGCGGAGCAGCACGTGTTCCAGCACATCAACCTCCTCCCGGTACGCGGCGCAGAGCTATACAAGGCACCGCTTGTCTGGGCACTACTGGCACACAGCGGAGCAGAGACAGACGATTTGATGCACGTGCTGTAGCGAGCGGCCCCAGTGGCCCGCCCTCATCTGGTGCACTGAAAGTCGAAACGGCATCTGCTCGGTCCTCTCCAGGCCCGGGGGTTAGGGAGCGGCGGCGTGCTCCCGAGGAGTGACTTGAATAGTGACTCGGACCAGTCGGACCAGTTGTCGCGCCATTGATGCGAGGCCGCACAATGAACCACCCTGGACGGCGTTTCAGGGCAGGACGGCCGCGCTCTCATTCCCCTCAATACCGCAGTGGGGAGGAGCCAGGAACCCACTGCACTACTACTTAATGACGCTTGGTGATGTTCAACAAGGTCTTCCATACCTAGCTCCACGCCGAGGGTTGAGCCCTCACCTGGGCGGCCGCTCCTCCGCCGAGTAAACTCGGGGCGGCTCGTCAGTTCGAGCACGTGATGACCGGGGCGGGGACGTATCGTCCCGGAACCTCTCCAGAAGTCCAGAGCCGCCCACCGGCAGGGGGAATCTGCTGCTAGATTGACCAGCGTTCCGACCAAGTTCGGGGACAGGGCTTTCGAAAAATTATGCGGCCGCCCTGCGCCGTAAAATTCAGCTGCTGCCATGCGCTGAATTCGGCGCATGCGAAGTTACGCCGGACGTGCGCTGAAAATTTCTGCGCAATCCCGCCACTACGCCGGACATATTCGGCATAACGTGTATTTTTCCAGCCCGGGCCGGGCTGAAAGGTGCTGGCGCCGGCTGGTTGCAGGCTTTTTGGCAATCTTCAGTCTGTGGCCGTGAGTACGCGTTGTGACTTGTGAGTGCAGGCGTGAGGAAGTCGTCCTTGTTCAAGTCGCAGCGACCGTGGATGATGTACGGCTCTCGCGAGATTAAGTGGTAGGTTTTGCACTTTTACATTTCCGGTTATATCTCAGAAGCTAATCGATCTACGATGAAGCCATTTTACACGATCATGGCCGGCTTGTTACCCAACAAGTCGATCGCATCTTCAACACCTAAAAGCTTAAGACGACGAAGATATAGCCTGAAGTACACTAAATTTTCTAGGTGCAAAACCTACCGCTAAAACCCGCAAGACCTGACGTCGTGATCATATCGCCGCGACGCCAGGTATTGCAGGGACGAAAGGTTCAGTTCTCTCAGCCTTTCCTCATACGGGAGGTGCCGGAGTTCGGGGACAAGGTGGGCCGCTCTACGATGTACCCTCTCGACCTGTCGCCTGTCCGCAGCATTGAACAGGCCCCACATCTGATTACAGTACTCCAAGTGCGGACGGACCAGTTCGTTTTTCTGTCGTTTTACAGTACAGGGAGCGTTTTTCTGTCGATGTGAGCGAAGCTGTGCTTGATTAATCCAAGCATTCGGTTGGCCTTACCGACGGCAGCTGCTGTTTGTTCCCTAAATTTCAGCTGTTGATCCACAAGAACGCCCAGATCCTTCTCGACATCTACCACCTCCAGGGATGTGCCTGCGATGGAGTACTTAGCCCGCGCATTACGATTACCTATGTGCAAGACTGTGATTTTGATGTTATTATTTATGCTGTAGGCCATACTGCAAAACATCCTTACACTATGCGAGACGCCTGTGAGACCCTCTCGCGCCGAAATTCGGCGCGAGCGATTTTGTGCTGAAATTTCTGCATGATTTGTGCCAAAAATTGGGTGCCAGCCAATTTGTGCCAAGTATAAGCCACTTTCATATAAAGCACATGTGTAGGTACATATACCAATAAAGGTTATATCACTGATATATAACGTAACCTGTTTTTCACTCACAGGGCCAGCAGCAGTCGGGACCCGGCGGCGGTGATAAGAACAAAGACAAAGAGAAGAAGAGGAAGTATGAGCCGCCCATTCCCACACGCGTGGGTAAAAAACGCAAGAAGGTTAAGGGACCAGATGCTGCCAACAAACTTCCACAGGGTGAGATTTTTAGCATCAATTGTAAGTAACCAAAGTATATAGTAATGCGGGACGTGCTAACCATGCTTTTAATAAGTTATAATCGTTTAAAGTACATGCTGTTGTCCATTTGTGGTGCTTTGTAGGATGGCCTTCTAGCCTAATATATGATCAAATGTCATGCTCTCTTTTAGTGACACCATACACAAGATGTCGCCTGAAGCAGCTGAAACTAGAAAGAATAAAAGACTACCTTCTCATGGAAGAAGAGTTTATCAAGAATCAAGAGCGCCTGAAACCTCAAGATGAAAAGAATGAGGTAACACTGAAGTCTGAACCACGACAATGCATGTCATAGCCCTGACATTTCAGCCCTAAGATATTTGTAATTATCTTGTCAGCTGCTTGGCAAACATGTACCTATGTAGTTATGCTCTAACCATTGGCCATACAATACAGTAAAATCTGTTGGTATGAATGTTATTTTATGGCAAGCAAATGTCTATTTTGACACTAAGGTGGTGGCTATGGCGGTCTTGACGATGCCCAAAGCAAAGGAATGAACATACATAAACAAGCTGTAAACGCATGCCAAATCTGTATTTTGCAATCCAATCGGTATAAACATTCCGACCTACTCCAGCGTCACCTAGGTTTTCTCGTTCTTCTCCCTCTTTCATTTTTCCTGGCGCCCATCTCCTCTCTGTCTCTGCCTCGGTTGCTGCCCTCTCACCCGCCGCCCCCCCCCTCACCGCTCGCAGGAGGAGCGTAACAAGGTGGACGACCTGCGCGGCACGCCCATGTCCGTGGGTAACCTGGAGGAGATCATCGACGACAACCACGCCATCGTCAGCACCTCGGTGGGCAGCGAGCACTACGTCAGCATCCTCAGCTTCGTCGACAAGGACCAGCTGGAGCCCGGCTGCTCCGTCCTCCTCAACCACAAGGTGAACACCCGGGGCGACCGGGGAACCTGTACCACTGTGAAACGGAACCTGTAAACATATAGCACTGTGCCCAGCTGTGGTCATTACCATAGACGAATGGTGATGGTGGGATTTGAAATGGGCGGAGTGCTCCAAAAAAGCACACTGCTTACTTTTTGAGTTTTTGTATAAATGTGTATGCCTTAGACCAAAGGCTGTGATAACGAACATGGTTTTCCTGGCAAGAAACCACATCCCCGACGTTCGGGATGCTCTCTTCTTTCAGGGCTGCTAGTTCTGCTTGTGTGACTTTCAGCCTGTGTCCAACTCCTCCGTCACGTGCATACCGTGATCGATTCTGCAGTGTCCACCGCTCACTGTAAAATGCCCGCCCCTCGGTCAGGCACACACAGTGATTGGTCCTTCTCAGTATTCTCAGTATTGTCTGTCAAGTTCACGCCGTGATCGGCGTCCTGTTAACTGTCTAATGTCCACCCGTCCGTCAGGTTCACGCGGTGATCGGCGTCCTCTCGGACGACACGGACCCGATGGTCACCGTGATGAAGCTGGACAAGGCGCCGCAGGAGACGTACGCCGACATCGGCGGCCTGGACGCTCAGATCCAGGAGATCAAGGAGTCGGTCGAGCTGCCGCTCACGCACCCCGAGTATTACGAGGAGATGGGCATCCGGCCGCCCAAGGGTGTCATCCTGTACGGCGCGCCCGGCACCGGCAAGACGCTGCTGGCCAAGGCGGTGGCCAACCAGACGTCGGCCACCTTCCTCCGAGTGGTCGGCTCCGAGCTGATCCAAAAGTACCTGGTGAGTACGTGTCTGGGAGCGCACGGATAGGGATTGATTGGAAGGCTGGGTGTTATCAAATTTGGGAGCTGGGGCATTATAAATTATTAGGTGTAGGCTGCCGTAGTGAAATTAAATTATTGTCGTGTAAGCGCAGTGCTAGCTTGGGGCAGCTGCACGCTGCTTCAGAGGTTGATGAGAGACTGGCGTTTCGGTGTGTTTGCATGCTCGTATCGAAAAGGCACGTTGACGGCTCAGAGCTGTAGCCCTGCTATCTCTTCAAATGTTTGTTTTTTTTGTTGAAATGATTCTCTGGACGTCCTCGATGAGCGGAAGCCCCCCTCAGATTGCCAACGCAGCTGGCACACGCACACTTTCTGATCTTGATCCGTGTAATATTATCCATCCCCGGCGAAGCAGTTCATTTGCCTTCCGTTGCGTACCAACACCGACTGACTGACGTTACGCGCGCCTCTCCCCCAGGGTGACGGACCGAAGCTGGTCCGAGAGCTGTTCCGCGTGGCCGAGGAGCACGCGCCCTCGATCGTGTTCATCGACGAGATTGACGCGATCGGCACGAAGCGGTATGATTCGAACTCTGGCGGCGAGCGGGAGATCCAGCGCACCATGCTGGAGCTGCTCAACCAGCTGGACGGGTTCGACTCGCGCGGCGACGTCAAGGTGGGTCCTCCGGCGGCAGGGCGTCCGTCATGGTAGAGGAGTGGCTGCGGCCCAGCTCAGGGCCCATAGTGGAATGTGTTGGAAATAGGTGGCTTCGCTTACGGCTTTCGTGCTGTCATGTTTTAGGGGTTTAGAGCCTTTGACAGCGTTGGGGGTGGTATTACATCGTTTCTCGACTCGTCTCGTCTTATCTGACTGACCCCCGCTTGGTGTGACCCCCGAATTCCGTCTCCCGCTCTGTGTGTTCCCTCCGCAGCTCTGTATGACCCCTTGTTCTCCCTCCGTCAGGTGGTGATGGCGACCAACCGGATCGAGACGCTGGACCCGGCCCTGATCCGGCCCGGCCGCATCGACCGTAAGATCGAGTTTCCGCTGCCGGACGAGAAGACCAAGCGGCGCATCTTCCAGATCCACACCAATCGGATGACGCTGGCCGACGACGTCAACCTGGACGAGCTGATCCTGGCCAAGGACGACCTCAGCGGCGCCGACATCAAGGTGCGTCCACCCCGGGCGGGCGGTTTATAGCATGGGTGTAACTTTGTATACTTTTGAGGTCCCATGTGGGACCCCAATGCGAACATTTGGGACCCCAATTGTCATTTTGGGACCCCAATAGTGGAGGCCCCCGAGACGCACCAGCTACTTTACAAATGGAGGTCCGATGTTCATATAGAAGGTTCTCTGTATAAATAGGAGGCCCCTGGGACAAATCGGAGGCCCTGTTGGACAAATGGGAGGCCCCCTGGACAAATAGGAGGCCCCTGAACAAGTAGGAGGCCCCCGGAAAACAACAGGCCCCTGGATAAATAGGAGGCCCCCTGGAGAAATAGGAGGCTCTCTAGACAAGCAGGAGGCCCTAGACAAATAGGAGGCCCTAGACAAATAAGATGCTCCTAGACAAATAGGAAGCCCCCTGGACAAATAGGAAGCCCCCTGGACAAATAGGAGGCCCTCTGCACAAATAAGAAGCCCCCTGAACAATTAGGAGGCCTCATGGACAAGTAGGAGGCCCTCTGTACAAATAGGAGGCCCCTTGGAAAAATAGGAGGCCCCCTGGACAAATAGGACACCCTAGAACTAGACAAACAGGAGGCCCCTTTCACAAAAGGAGACCCCCTGGACAATCAGGAGCCCCCTGGACAAAAAGGAGGCTCCTTTCACAAAAAGAGGCCCCCTGGACAATTAGGAGGCCCCCTGAACAAGTAGGAAGCCCCCCCCCCCTGGAAAAAGAAGAGGCCCCCTAAAAATAGGAGCCCTCTGGATAAATAGGAGGCTCCCTGGACAAATAGGAGGCCCCCTGAACAAGTAGGAAGCCCGCTGGACAAATAGGAGGCCTCTTGTGCAAATAGGAGTTCCCCTAGAAAAATAGCAGGCCCTTTGGACAAATAGGAGGCCCCATGGACAAGTAGGAGCTAGAGACCCTCTCTACGAATAGGAGGCCCCCTGGACAAATAGAAGGCTCCCTTAACAAAAAGGAGGCCCTTCAAAAAAGGAGGCTCCTGGACAAGTAGGAGACCCGTGAACAAATAGGAGGCCCCTGCACAAATATGAGACCCCAGGTCGAATAGAAGACCCATGGATAAATAGGAGGCCCCTGGACAAATAGGAGGCTCCTGAACACGTAGGAGGCCCTGGATAAAGAGGAGGCCCCCTGAAAAATAGAAGCCCCTGGATAAATAGGGACCTTCTGGACAAACAAGAGGCCTCCTGGACAAATAGGAGGCCCCCTAGATAAATAGGAGGCCGCTTGGACAGATAAGAGGCGCAATTAACCAATAGGAGGCCCCCTAGACAAATAGAAGGCCCTCTTACAGTAGGAGGCTCTCTGTACCTACGTACAAATAGGAGGCCGGCGCTCGACCTGTAGAAGCTTAGCTGTATGTACAAAAAGGAGGCTATCTGTGCAAGGAGTCGAAGTAGGAGGCTCTCTGTACTGCACCTACAAATAAGAGGCCCCGTGGGCAACTTAGAGGCTACACCAATCGGAAGTCACCTATAAAAAAGCGGGACTCTGTTGGAATACCTATTTGAATAAATTGTTTTTCTGATCTTAAAATTATTTACTCCTAGCCCGCACATGGTAGTTTTTCTGTTCTGCACTCAACATTTTGATTGCTAGAAGCCGGATGTTTCGTAGGTATAGCTGCTTCTCTATCCTTAGCGTCCACTGACAATTTCAAGTTTCTGTGGTTTTTGGTCTCGGAGATGTGACCTTATTCTTCAGGTGATGTCATGGCAAATGACAAATACCCAATAGGTATCTTGCGTTCGCTATGGATCTTGTGAGCTTTTGATACCTTGATTTCGGCATTTTTTGCCAGTCTTTCCTCCCACCTATCATGGAACATGTTGTTCGATGATGTAGAGATGCCAGGGTCAGGGTCAAGGTCAACCTAGGTCATCTAAAAATATTGCGTTTTAGGCAAGCTGAATTTACTTTCGTGAAGTTTCTTTGACTGTATTTTTGGTAAAAGCTTCCCAGTTCATGATCTCATGCTATATGGACACATTCACAATCGGTGCACACATCAGTATACTGTGTGACACACAGACACACACAGACATACAAACACATATCATTGACCTTGACCTAACTTGACATGAAATGACCACAGCCAGCAAAAACCTAGTCGGATAGTGTGACAAAGAGGTTCTAGCTGGCTTGGCACCACAATACGGCAGCGTCATCGGTATATGATGAGCAGCGCACTTGATATCCAACGGTGACCCAAAACAGCAACATTTTTTAGTTTGACCTGACCTGGAAGGTCAACGACTGACCTGAGAAGGTAAAAATGGGTATCATTGGGTTCATCTTTTTGGTCTTTACCGCGAAGATCTATCTCCAACAGGAACGAAATGGCGCGGGGGGGTGGCAACCCCCCCCCCCCCCATGTGCGTTCTAGGATGGGAAAATGGCATGTGCGGGTGAGGGTTAAGCTCTAGCGCCATTGTGTGCCAAGTTATTGGCAAAAAACGTCATTTGACCTCAGTTGACCTCATTTGACTTGACCCATGGATAAGTACACCAAATAAAGAAGCTCACCAAGTGACATGCTGTTAAGTACTGTGGTTTCCAAGCACAAAAGTGCTAAAACGAAGCGGAGATCTCCAGTATTTTCCCAATTGAATATTTTCCCATAGGCTTAACATTACGACGTAATGACCTCTAACTGACCTCAGGTCAGTGACATAAAAAACGGACTATATGTTATACAACTCGGCGAATTTGCACATACTGAAAGTTTGAAGGAAATCAGTCCAAAACTGTGAGTTGGACAGGTACATAAAGAAAATTCAAAATGGACCATGACCTTGTACCGGTTTTTCTGACCTGGTGACCTGACCCAAGGTCACCCGAACCTGAAATTTTAAGGTCTTATGTAAAAAGGCTGCCCCATATAGGCTGTGCCAAATTTCGCTATCTTTGAAAAACTTTAGGGGGGTTGCATCAACCCCCCTGCCAGGACGAGGGTTCATATTTAAAAAAAATCAAATCATGGCATCCGGGATGTGACGAAAAATAAGTGGCCTAACCCGCGCCCCACTGGGGGGCTATTCATAGCCCCCCTCCCGTTTTTCTGCAATAACTTCCAAACCGCTTGACGTATCGACGCCAAACTTTCAGTAGGTACCTTCGGCTGCATCAATTTGACACCTTGTGTCATAATTTGAACTTCGTACCTACCATAGGTCGGCCAGAAATGACGTCAGAGTGACGTCATGTTCGGCCGATTTCGACGCAAAACATTGAACCACGGCAATCGCTCCCAAGAGCTCAGTTTTTAAGCTAGATCCAATTTCTTTGCATGAGAGGACTCAAAATAGACTGCGCTATCAAACTGTAATCTCGGATTTTCGTAATTTTGAAAATTTCGAAAATCTAATATAATAAAATTCAAAATTTATATTTTTACATTTTTTTTCAAAAAGTTTTTGACTTTTTGAAGAAAAAAAAACGGAATATATATGATAGAATGCATTAATATGACTAACTCTAGCAAGTTTAAGCTAAATATCTTCAAAAATGGCCAAGTTATACGCATTATTGCAAAAAATTCACAATTATTAATTTTTCAAATCAATTTTTCAGCACGTATTTGTCATCGTACGCCAATATAAATAGCACCATCGTGTTCCTGAGCTCAAACTGCATCCCATAGACACCTTTTCTGTTGAAAAATTTTAACTTCAAAATTTGACCTTTTTTGACCTGAAAGTGACCTGACCTAAGCTAAATTCGACTCAAAATGGCTTCGAATGACACAGACATCAAATTCGAAATGTTTGGCCTAAATGGACCATAAAACATGTGTCACGTGACCGACGCATGATATAATATTTTCGTGACCTGTGATGACCTGACCTTGACCTGAAAATCAAAGTACAAGTTTGGTACCCTCAGGGTATCTAGAGCATCTGTTCACGAGTGTGTGAACCAAAAATGAGCCTGATCTGACTTGTAAGACGGCGGTCAGAGCCCAAAACGTGAACAAGCCAAAATGCTAATAATTTTTACTTTGACCTGACCTGTGACGTCATCGGTGACCTTGAGGTCAATAAAATTAGGTTTCGTTCGACAGTTTTTCCGGGGCTATCAGACGCCGTTTGAATTTTGACGATCGGCCCAGTAGTTTCGGAGTTAGGAGGGGGGCTATGAATAGCCCACCCCCCAGTAGGGCGTGTTATACGCAGGGTTGTATACGACTCAATCAATAGCAATCAATTCAATCACGACAAATTTGGGAAACCAATCAAATCAATCAAGTCAGAGCAGTTTTCGGGAATTGATTCAATCGACTCAAACGCGACAATGAAAGGAATCAATCAACTCAATCAAACGACTCAAACCAAGATAAACATTAGGTTTTTTGCCCCACCAACTTGGAAAAGTGTCCATAGCAGTCTGGTGTACCTACCTACCTACCTACCTACCTACAGAAGAAATATAAAAATATTGTCATTTAAAATTATAAATTGCCATGCCATTCAAAGTTTCTATGTAATAAGGAAGGATACCTAGTGATGGACAGGTGGATCATGATATTGAGGTTCAATGGGTAGAATTGTAGCAGAAGATTCATTTAATGGGTGCAAAATAACCCAGTAGTTGACTCGCCCCTTAACCCAAATTACCACCTTTCACCTAAAAGTTGTCAATTTAATTTTGGCCATATTCCAACTCAATTTACACTAAATATCAGATATTGCAGTTGAAAGTTGGCTGCTCGGATTTTGGCAGTGTTCGTGATTTGGCCATTTACCCTACACCATGTCTATTTTAATGGATAATATGCATCAATAACATATTAACCATAGGGAAATAGAAATAAATATCTTACCTGCATGTGACGGTTTCGGTTAGACAGAGACTGACGGGCAGCCTGAAAAATCTTTCCACACAATGTGCATTTGAGACGTGGGATGTTGTCAGATTGGGAAGGAAGAGATTTGAAGTATTTAGCGGTCCACGACTCTGGACGTGGCATGTCAATGTTAGGTACCTATGTGAAGAATTCAAAACATTTTATTGCAATACAATTTGAAACTGTTAGGACTGGGGGATAGGGATGAGGATGAAAAATATATTTAAAAGGAAATGGAGAGGACAGGGACTCTGGAACCACAGGATAAGTTAAGGACAAAGGAAGTAGGAACAAGGAAAATTAAAACGCGAAAACGGCACAGTGCGACTGCGAATCAAAGAAAACGTTTTGCCAATAAATATGCTAAGCTTTTATAAATCCTTATTCTACGTCTTTTGATTTTTTGGTAAGATGACGTCATTGATTATCATGTAGTATGGTAGATCATCATAAAATAAATCGGTTGTACAACACCAATTTCGTTTTAATCATTAGGTATTCCATTTAAGACAACTTAATATTCGGTAAAATATTTTAAGGAAAATTAAATATATTGAATATGTTATGCTTAGGCTCTCAGGAGAAATGGATCAACTAGCGTTCTGCTGCACATTAAACAATGCAGCAAATTAGGTATTAATTAGGTACGCAAACGTTATTAGCGAGACGAAAACGGCGCTTTTGTTTCAGTTATTTTTGTAGGGGTTTCAGCACGGTTTCAGATATTTATGAGTTCAGTGGGTTGTTTCTGAGATGTGGAGATGTGAATTATTAATTTATCACTCTTTATTAGTATATAGGGCCTTGCACTTTATCATCTGGATTTAAAAAAAAAAGTTTCCTGCTGAGTGCAGAAAGGTAGGAAGGTGCATCGCCAGGTTCTATCACCAGGATTGGGACGACGGTGAAAACAGGGCGCCTGGGGCGATTTGATCAAGGTTCGTTAAATTTACACGTGACGTTTGGGATATAGAAGGCCCATGAAGCGGGAGAAGTTCCAAATGTCACGTGACTAATATGCCCTCCGGCGCCCTGTTTTCACCGGCGTCCCAGGATTGGAGCAGTTATTGCAGTTGAAAGTCAAAGTTGGCTGTTCATGTTTAGGCCCTGTTCTTTATTTGGCCCTCTACCTCATATTGCAGTTGTGATGACAAGCAGTTTTCAGTGTAGTTTTGTGATCTTTGATGTCATCAATTGGTGTCATTATTTTTCGTCAACTAAAACTTATTTGAACCTTCCATTCAATCGACTCAATCATACAAGTCACTCTAATTTTCGGGAATCAAATCAGTCAACCAGTCGCTGAAGTCAAACGAGTCAGTCAACCAGTCATCTCGAAAAGTCAATCGACTCAATCCAATCAACTCAAAATACGCGTTGAAACAAATCAATCCACGGGCGTAGGAACGTCATGAAAAGTGGGTGGGCCACCCTGTCAAGGGGCCTCCTTTTCCAGGGGGCCTCCTATTTTCAGGGGCCTCCAACTTTTGCCTCGTCCTGCTGGCTGCTTTCAAGTATGACCTCCAAATCTAGCTTCTGAGATCGGGCAGATGTACCCAGGGGCGTAACCGCTTAAGCGAACAGTGCGGAAAGTCCGCACCATTCTTAAAACTTATTCCCCCTCCGATTTTTTTTAGAATCTATTTGCCGCAAACGGCGCATGACCCCTGAAAACCCTTACACAAATGTCTTCCTCGTTTCCCAGATGCCCCCATTAGCTTCATAGGCGCCCTCTTTGGCATATAAGCGCCCTATAGTCATCAGAGACATCCCTATATGTCCCACAGTCGCCCCGTTGTCGCATACAATGTGCGCTTATCATAAGCGTCTCTTTTTTATGGACACTTGAAGGCGCCTCTCTTTGCCATGCCGGCGCCCCTGTTTCTTATGAATGCACCCCCATGGCATTGATCAATTGCAGACCTCTATTGCACGTGGACGCCCATATATGTAGGCCTCAGAGACGCCCCCCCCTTTCGCATTGAGGCGCCCCTATGGGCTTCATAGGCGCCCCTATGGGCTTCATAGATGCCCTTCTATTGCACGTAGGTGCCCTACTGTCTCAGAACCGCTCCCCTTTGGCATGCAGACGCCCATCTTTCGTACGGAGGAGCCGCTGTGGTTCTTAGAGACGGCATGGTGCTCCTAGACGCAGATGGGGCTCTCGGAGTCGACAGTGTGGGACTTTCAGTCGCTGATGGGTGCCCGCCAGATGTGGACCCTCGGAGACGCCGGTATGGGGCCCTCAGAGATGCCGGTATGTGGCCCTTAGAGACACCGGTGTGGAACTCTCAGATACTTCAGTGTGAAACCCTTACAATTGCTGGTGTGGAGCTATGAATGCGCTGGCTTAAATCCCACAGAGGCCGGTACATGGACATTAGAGCTCAGTGAGAGCTTGTGTGGTGCCTTCAGTGGCCTTGTGGAGCCGTAGACATCAACATGGTGCTCTCAGGAGCCGGTGAGTCCTCAGAGTCACCGGTGTGGGGTCTTCAGAGCTCCGAGATACTGGTGTGGGGCCCTCAGAGGTGTCGGTGTGGGTCCTTCAGATGTAGTACCTATAGAGCCTTGAGATGCACAGGTGTGGTGGCCCACAGAGGCGCCGGTGTGGGGCCCCCAGAGCCACCGATATAGGACCCTAAGAGACACTAGTATGACCCTCAAAGGCGCCGCTGTGTGGCGCTCATAAACACTGGTGTGGAGCCATCACAGGCGGGTGGAGCCGTTAGAGGCCGGAAAGGGCCCTTAGATGCCTACAAGGAGCCTTCAGAAGCCGGCATGGCACCCTTATGGGGACAAGCGTGTCTACTTAGGAGCCCTTGAGGTACTCTCATGAGCTCTGTGGGGCCCTACCGAGCCGAAATATGGCCACGGCCAGTTGCCGCCGCATGGCTCTTCGGACTATCATTCTCAGGGGCCTCATCTGCCTAGTTCGAATAGAAGGGCCTCTCAGACCATCAGTCTCATGGGCCTCATCTGGCTAGTATAAATAGAAGGGCCTGTTAGACCATCAATCCCAGGGGCCTCCTCTGGTTAGTATAAATAATATAGCCTCTCAGACCATTAATCTCAGGGGGTTCCTGTGGACAGTATAAATAAATAGGCCTCTCAGACCATCAGTCTCGGCGGCCTCCCTAGAAAAGTGTAAATGTGGATAGAGAGCCTCCTCAGATTCATTAGGAGTGGACCTCTCTGACTATCAGTCTCAGGGGCCTCTTGTGGCCAGTATGAATATAAGAGCCTCTCAGACCATCGGTCTCAGGGGCCTCTTCTGACTAACTAGTGTGGATAGAGGGTCTTAGGCACCTGAAACCCAGACCACCGGTTTCAGGGGCCTCCAGTGGCCAGTTATATGAACAGAAGGGCCTCACAGCCATCAGCTTCGGGGGCCTCTTCTGACTGGTGTGAATATGAGGGCCTCTCATACTATCAGTCTCAGGGGCCTCCTCTGCCTAGTGTGAAGTTAAGGGCTTCCCAGGTCATCAGTCTCAGGGGACTCTTCTGACTGGTGTGGATTGAGGGACCTCCCAGACCGAAAGTTTTGGGGGTCTCCTGTGGCCAGTATGAATAGAAGGGCCTCTCAGTCCCATCAGTCTCATCGGCCTCTTCTGCCTGGTGTGATTATAAGGGCCTCTCAGGTCATCAGTCTCAGGGGCCTCCTCTGACTACAGTGTAGATGGATAGGCCTCCCAGACCATCAGTCTCAGGGGCCTCTTCTGACTTTGAGGATAGAGGGGCCTCCTCTGACTAGTGAGGGTAGGGGGCCTCGGCTAGACCGCCAGTGTCAGGGGCCTATTCTGACTAGTGTGGATGGAGGGGCCTCCCAGACCACCAATCTCAGACCTCTGACTAGTGTGGGATAGAGGGGCCTCCCAGACCGCCAGTATCAGGGGCCTCAGTGTGGATATTGGGGCCTCCTCAGATCCACTAGGGCCTCTCAGGCCATCAGTCTCAGGGGCTTCAACTGACAAGTATGAACAGAGGGCCTCCTTGGATCCATCACGGCCCCTTGGAGTCCGTGCGTAGGGATTCGTGGAACTTATTTTTACCGAGTTTGTTTATTCTGGAAGGTGACGACGTCCTCTCAAATCGAGACGAGGGGGCCTCGAGTAAAAAGTGGGTGGGCCAAAATACATGGTTGGCCCCCCCACCTCGAAAAGTGGGTGGGCACTTGCCCACCTGGCCCCCCCTGTTCCTACGCCTATGAATCAATCAATTCAATCGACTTGATTGGTATACAACCCTGGTTATACGCAGACCCCAGTGGGGCGCGGACCAAATCCGATGAGAAAACTGGATTTGGGGGTACCCTAGGTTCGGCTCCTGAGCCTCTGGTCCCCCAGTGAAACTTTCTTAGAGGAGGCCCTGGCGTGGTTCGTAAATTACCGCTTCCGCAATTGGAGGCCCCTTATTGCTTGGAGGCCCCCACTAAATGGAGGCCCCCTTGGACGTTTGGGACCCCAATGGTGATGTCAAAGTTTCACCCATGGTTTATAGTCAGTGGCGCCGACATCAAGGTGCGTCCACCCCGGGCGGGCGGTTTATAGTCAGTGGCGGGTCTTTGGAATGGATACGGGGGTAAATTTAGGATCAAGAGCCTTACGAGGAAACTTTTATCCATGGGACAGAAGAAACACTATAAAAATATTAACCCGCGCCCCACTGGGGTCTGCGTATAAAACGCCTTACTGGGGGGGGGGGGCTATTCATAACCCCCCCCCCTCCTAACTCCGAAACTACTGGGCCGATCGTCAAAATTCAAACGGCGTCCGATAGCCCCGGAAAAAACTGTCGAACGAAACCTAATTTCATTGACCTCGAGGTCACCGATGACATCACAGGTCAGGTCAAAGTAAAAATTATTAGTATTTTGGCTTGTTCACGTTTTGGGCTCTGGCCGCCGTCTTACAAGTCAGATCAGGCTCATTTTTGGTTCACACACTCGTGAACAGATGCTCTAGATACCCTGAGGGTACCAAACTTGTACTTTGATTTTCAGGTCAAGGTCAGGTCATCACAGGTCACGAAAATATTATATCATGCGTCGGTCACGTGACACATGTTTTATGGTCCATTTAGGCCAAAGATTTCGAATTTGATGTCGTCTGTGTCATTTGAGGTCATTTTGAGTCGAATTTAGCTTAGGCCAGGTCACTTTCTGGTCGAAAAAGGTCAAATTTTGAAGTTATAATTTTTCAACAGAAAAGGTGTCTAATGGATGCAGTTTGAGCTCAGGAACACGATGGTGCTATTTATATTGGCGTACGATGTCAAATACGTGGTGAAAAATTGATTTGAGAAAATTATTAATTGTGATATTTTTTGCAATAATGCGTATAACTTGGCCATTTTTGAAGATTTTAGCTAAAACTTGCTAGAGTTAGTCATAATAACGCGTTCTATCACATATATTCAGGTTTTTTCGAAAAGTCAAAAACTTTTTGAAAAAAATGTAAAAATGTAAATTTTGAATTTTATTATATAAAATTTTCGAAATTTTCAAAATTTCGAAAATCCGAGATAGCAGTTTGATAGCGCAGTCTATTCTGAGTCCTCTCATGCAAATAAATTGGATCTAGCTTAAAAACTGAGCCCTTGGGAGCGATTGCCGTGGTTCAATGTTTTGCGTCGACATCGGCCGAACATGACGTCTCTATGACGTCATTTCCGGCCGACCTATGGTAGCTACGAAGTTCAAATTTTGACACAAGGTGTCAAATTGATGCAGCCGAAGGTACTGAAAGTTTGGCGTCGATACGTCAAGCGGTTTGGAAGTTATTGCAGAAAAACGGGAGGGGGGCTATGAATAGCCCCCCCCCCCCCACAGTGGGGCGCGGGTTAACTGACATTAGCCTCAAACACATGCCAGAAAATACGTACAAAGCCATTGCAAAGGTAAGTGGTGTTTAGCATTGGCCTTATAATTTCGATCGTGTTGTACCTTCACTTGCTCGTGGATAAGGAATAAATGCTCCTCCTGTTCGACACCGACACGATCTCGTTTGTGCGTTCGTCTCGACTGACCGTGTTTGGTCTGTTTCAGGCCATCTGCACGGAGGGTGGACTGATGGCGCTCCGCGAGCGGCGCATGAAAGTCACCAACGACGACTTCAAAAAGTCCAAGGAGAGTGTGCTCTACCGCAAGAAGGAGGGTACCCCGGAGGGTCTGTATCTGTAGGAGGGGCGCGGCGCGGCGCTCCCGGCCGGTGTCAGCTGTGTATCCTCGCGCTGTTCCGCCGGGCAGGGCTCTCCCGGCCGGCCCGGCTGGCCGTCAACCCTCCGTGTAGGTATCTCCGCGCTGCTCCGCCGGGCAGGGCTCCCTCCCGGGTGACTGTCGGCTCTCGACTGTGACCATGCTGCGTTGCTATTTGAATACACTGTCGGAAAAGGTCCATGTGATGTGCTCTGTCGAGACGAGCGATCCGGCACGGTGCGTTTTTTAACGCTAGCTGGCATCTGGCTGAGAGCTTCACGAATATTATACCCAGTCCATTGCTTAACGAACGAGTGTGACAATGGGCTCTGGAAATCAAACAATGCACCAGCAAATGTACAAGATAAGCTGTTTGAGCTGACTGGGTGTTTTTGATCCTGCTGATCATACCGACATTAACCCGCGCCCCGCCGCCGCGTGATTCAGCCATGCATCTCCCGCTGCACGTGGGTGGGGGGGGGGGGGGGCAGATTCTGCTCTCCTCTGTCAGATTTCCGAACGGATGGTCGTAGAAAGAACTACGACATATCGAACGGCTATCGAAAGCTCTCAACAATACGGTGCACAATTTATTTGCCTTAGTAGGTCACATGTCAGGTCAAGTGTAAAAACTGCAAGTTTCTACATAACTGACTTCGGAGCCCAGCTGGCGAAGAATGGACTGAGATTGATACTGCCCAGACTACGTTCTTGGCTACCAAGACAAGATGCATTGTATGTACAATGTCATGCAAGTGTCAAGGTCATGGACTCATGGTTAGGCCAGGTCGACAAAGACGGGAGGATAAAATAGGATTGCGTATGACTCATGTAGTTTCGTAGTTCGGCCCAGTAGTTTCGGAGTTAGGAGGGGGCTATGAATGCCCCCCCCCCCCCCCCGTAGGACGCGTTATAAATACTCAGACCCCGGTGGGGCGCGGGTTAAAGGGGAGTTGATACAACCCCCTAAGGTTTTTTCGCAAATAACTCGCGTTAAAAGCGGCCGATCGCGACAAAACTTTCAACACCCTCGCGGTGATCAGTTTTACACGTACCCTAAAAATTTCATGACCCTGACCCATATGACCTTTGACCTGTGACCTTCTTTTCGAGACCATGTTTGGCCGGAATCGCGATTCGGCGTATGTCGGCTCGCATTAGCCGCACGTTTGCAGTCTTTTCGTGGTTTCAAGCGTTCAAACATGTGATTTGATGTTGCTCCTATTGCATTAGAGTGGATGTCAAGGTCACCTGAAGGTCAGGTCAGGTCATTGACCTGACGGCGCCGCCTGGGCTATTTCCCTACACGGGGAGACATTGGTCTGGGCAAGCACCCTGGTGAGTCGCCAGGACTGAGCCCGTCCAGGTGACAGGCCGACCAGTGCCCCCCCCCCCCCCCCTAAGCACTCACCGCACCCGGCCATGGGCCTGCTCTTACGGGCAATTCCGCATTGGATAAAGTTGCCCATGCAGCCCGGAGCGTGGAGGCTTGGAGGAGAAGGATTTGAACGTCCTGAGGATGGAAATGACGGAACGGTGTCAGTAGAAATCGACACTCGTTCCCAGACTCGCTGTTCTGATTTCCGAACTTACATATAGTCATAGGCATGACATCATTATTCATGCTTGGTTCTCCAACATGCATTCCAGTGTTTGAAAAATTTATATTAACTCGGCACCGCCTGGGCTATTTCCGTACCCACGACGGCCTGGGGGGGGGGGGGGGGTCGGATCCGACCCCCCCCCCCCTGTTATCTCGAGAACCAATGGTCGTATCGAGCCCCGCGAGGCGGCGTTCGAAAGGTCTCTATGAGACCTTCCCAAAGCTTCCTTCCTCTAAAGATTTTAGGATTAAGGTCAACTTTCGGGTCAAGGTCAGGTCAAAGGTCAAATTCTGGGGTTTTGCATGATTAGGCTTACGGACAGAGGAATCGATAACTGCTGCTCGAAACTCACCAAAATGACCTCAAAGGCCTAGTGAAGGTACAATGTACGTATAGGGGTCATACTAAGTACGGGTCAAGGTCAGGTCAGGTCACGAAAGGTCACGGTTTTCACTTTCTGCTACATGGGCGTGCGGCACATGTTTTATGGCTTATTTTTCACGCCGAATCCGATGGTAATGGTTATATGTGACCCCAAGTCACTGTGCTGGTGATAAATGTGCATTGAAAGCATAAAAATTGTTTATGCCAAACATAACTAAACGAGGGCTAAGAAAAAGTCAATTTTTCAACTTTTTATTTTTGACATAAATATGCCTTTTTCTAGACGAGCTTTGTCCCAGGAATCTAGTGGTGCCATTTGTTAATCTAGTGGTGTCATCTCCGACGGGTGCCAGACGGACACAATCTACACGGATTTCTCTGCGGCTTTCCAAAGTGTCCGAGTTTACTGTATTAGCGGCAAAATTTTGGATTGGTTCGTCTCGTACCTGTCGGAGAGAGAGCAGAGAGTGATCGTGAATGGAAGAACTTCTGAGTGGGCTAAAGTAAAATCCGGAGTTCCGGAAGGGGCCCTTCTGGCCCCTTTGCTTTTTTCTCTCTTCATCAATGATTTGCCGACGGTTGTGTCGTCGTCCAAATGCGTCATGTATGCGGACGACGTCAAAATCTACCGGCAAATTTCAACTGCTGCTGATTGCGGCCTCCTTCAAACCGACCTCATCAACATTTGCAAATGGTCCACCGATTGGTGTCTTTCTCTCAACGCTCAAAAGTGCCTTTCGTTCACGATCACTCTCAAAAGAGCACCCATCCTACACACCTACCTTGTCAACAGTTTCCCCCTTCAGCGTGTCGCAGAAGTTCGCGATCTTGGAATTGTGCTGGACTCTAAACTAACGTTTTCGGCTCATATTACCAGTTCAATAGCAAAAGCAAACAGAGCCCTCGGACAGCTATTCAGATCTTCCCAGACCGGCTGCCCAGACAAAAACTTGACCGGAGGGCTCTGATAGCTACATATTACGCAAACGTCCGATCTATTCTTGAATACGGTAGTGTTGTGTGGTCTGGCGCAGCCAAAGTTCATTTAAAACGGCTAGAACGAGTCCAGCACAAATTCCTAATGTGGTTAGCAGCTCGGGCCGGTGGCACGGACAGATCCATTTGCTTGGAATACCGTCATCTTTACACTTCTTCCATGTCTCGTCACTCGAAGCGCGGCGCACTCAGTTCGATCTTTTATTCCTGAAAAGCATTTACTCTGGACGCATCGACTCGTCTTTTTTATTAGCCTCGTAATGCACTTCCAAGTCGTCCGACACGGAACGTCCAGTTGTTTAACCTTCGCCCCAGTGGGGGGGGGGGGGGCATATGTTACCACCCTGTCGCGTTTTTCGCGTGTGAATAAAAAACCGCGGCGCGTAGCGCCGCGCCGCTTGGGGTAGCTTTTGTTACATCAATTTTGGACAATGTGTGAAATTTTTGACCCCAGGTCATGTCAGGTCAGGTCACCAGGTCAAGTTAACTGACCAAGCCTTAAAAAAAGTTTGCAATCATGTCCAGCCTGCAGTCTTTGTCAGAAAGGTTTTCAACTTGGTGGATTGCATGCTGTTATGGGAGCCTACAATTTGTATATCTCGGATTTTTTATATCCGTGACCTAAGGTCAGGTCAGTGGCATGACCTTTCCATTACAAGTCAATGGAGAAAAATGAAAATGCCTCTAGATCCGTGTGTACGCATAGGAACAGTCCAAATATTTCAGAATCACAATGATTTAGTCCACTCGTGATGACCAAGGTGTCATTTTTGCTGATAGCCTCTAGAAAGGTCATCCGAGGTCATTTGAGGCTACAAACAGTTTTTTGCCATTAACTCGCGATTGGAAAGAGATAGAACGCTGGGGATGGTCTCATTGTGTTTGTCTTGTTGAGACGCATCGACTGATATGCAACATGACCTTTTCCGGTCAGGTCATGACCTTGACCTGAGGTCAAATTTTTAAGTTGACCTTTCAAGGTCAAATTATAGTTCATTCGACGCGTCTCCATGAGGGGAACACGATTCTGGCAATAGAAATGTCGTGGCTTTTTGTAGTCAAAAGTTATTGTCGAAAAACACTTTTCGTAAAAACAGCTATTTTTGGAGTTTTTGCCCTCTGGAGGCTAAACCGTTGACCTGAGGACAATATTAATAATGACATTTTCAAAAGAAGAGTTCAAAAGCTATCGATTGCTCTTCCATGCGTTTTTCTAGCTACCATAGTTCCTGAGATGGCGGCATGTTTTCTGAAAAATATAATGACAATTGGCAAATTTTGACCTTTGATGACCTCTGGTGACCCCAATATTGCTCTAAGGTGAAAAATGACCTAAATACTTTCAAACGTACGTATTGAGAGCTATCGACTGCTTTTTGCCGCGTCTTTCTAGCCCTCTTAGTTTTTGAGTTAGAGGTGGGTGGTAACATATGCCCCCCCTCACTAGGGCGAAGTTGGCCGAGACCGCCACTGGGGCGCGGGTTAACCCGCGGGTTAACCCGCGAGTTGCTGGGGGGGGCGTTAAACGCCCCCACTTTTTTCGCCGGGCCATAGCATAAAAATGGCGCGCCGCAGGCGCGCCAAATTTTGGGTACCTGTAAGGAATTGATTGAAGTTTATTGTGACAAAGTTTTTAAAAATCGGTGGGAAAATTTTTGAGATATCGAGGTTTTAGTGACGTCATTATTTCTAAGTTTTCGACCAAAAACGGCATATGTTCAAAAAATCATATAAAATCACAGAATAGACATACAGACATACCGTAAACGCCATTAGAATGCCAATACCATGAACAATCAAATGGCTATCTTCGATTATTGATTATCGTTCCGCATTTTCCAAAATCTTGAACTGAATCTTGACAATTTCTCGTGACTACTTCACGACCATGATACATGAATTTCTTAAATTGAACTTTTTGAGCCAAACACGTACACATATGATAAAATGAATGTCACCATCGTGTTCTACGGCCCAAATTACCCATAAAACATGCGTCATAGGCTGCGAATAACAGTTTTGGTTTTCGGGGATACGTGCCTACCCGGTTGACCTGACCTTGACCCTGACCTATGCTTGACTGACCCCTACATGGAGCTGACACTCTTGTAGGCCTTATATGATGGATTGTGCACCGTTTTGACAGAGTTTATGACGAGAGGCGCCCATTGCGAAGTCCTGAAGTCCATGCTACTGAAAGCCCGATTTCAGGTGTTTGACCTGACCTTGACCCGACCTGTGACCTCAAAATTCAACTTTAAAGTACTCATCTGAATCGTCTCGTCGCGTTCTTTCGTTTGCCGCCTCGTGCGTTTCGCTGCGCCTATTGGTTCTCGAGTTATCGGCTGGGGGCGTTTAACGCCCCCCCCCCCCCCAGCAAACGGTGGGTGGCGAAATACCCCAGCAACTGCCGGGTTAATGTGCCGTTTGCTCGAGTCTCGACGGTAAAGACAGAAACTTTTACAAGGCTGGCGGCCCAGGCAAATGATTTTATCGCCAGGAATCCTCAGGTGGATTTCATGTCGGATACCTTTATCTCTTTTAACCCGCGCCCTGCTGGGGGGGTGTTTGAACACCCCCCCCCCCCTTGTGTTTTTTTTGCAAATATCTCAAAAACGGCGGCGCTCCGCGCCGCCGTTTTTGGTACACCTTATCATACCTCAATTCTACACATGTTGTGAAAATTTCAGACCAAGGTCATTCAAGGTCAGGTCACCAGGTCACTTGAAGTGACCTCATCTCATAAAAAGTTTCAATGTCTTTCATAGCTACACCGAGTGACCGATCGCTTTGAAAATTTCAGCGATTGCTAAGAGCAATAGCATGTACAAAATGTATCACTCAGAATTTTGATATCGGTGACCTAAGGTCAGGTCAATTTTGCGACCTCCCCATTATGAGTCAATGGGAGAAAATTGAAATGCGCCTCTTTTGGACGAAAGACATTATTAACACTCCCAAACACTGAATTACAAGTGTTTTAGACACACTGAACATGAAAATGGTGTCCGTGACCCTTGTTTATGCCCTGAGGTCATCTTAGGTCACGAATGGTATCTAACAGTTTTTCGCAAATAACATTTGATTGAGGCATGCTAGATCGATGAAAACGCCTTAGATGTGTTCAGCTCGACGATACGGATCGACTGATATGCAACATGACCCTTTCCGGTCAGGTCATGACCTTGACCTGAGGTCAAATTTTCAAGTTGACCTTTCAAGGTCAAGTTATAGTTCATTCGATGTGTCTTGACGAGAGGAACACGATGCCGGTGAAAGTAAGCTCGTACAAGGCTTGAGTCAAAAGTTATTGCAGAAAAACTGTTTCCGAAAAAATAGGCTATTTTTGCAGTTTTTGCCCCCTGCAGGCAAAACCGTTGAAGTTAGGTCAAATATGAGATAATTACTCAGAAAGGGCGTTAATAGGGCTATCGAATGCGCTTTTCCGCGGCGCTGTAGCTCTATTGGTTCCCGAGTTATGCGTTGGCTTCAGGGGCGGATCCAAGGGGGGGCCAACGGGGCCATGCCCCCCCCCCCCAAGACGGTCAAAGGGGGGGGCCATACTATCTTTTGGCCCCCCCAAGGCAAAGGGGAAGCGGGGGTAACACCGCCAATGTGGGAAACACCGCCACCCCATCTGGCGGCGAAAGTATGAAATGTGAAGTGTAAAAATCCGTTATTTCCTATTGACCGCACGCAGGTAAGCGTCTTCTGATTTGTGTTCCGGTGTTTCAGTGTAATCGAAGCTCAATGTGGGCATTTAAAGAAAAATGCACATTCTCTTATAAAAATTCGATGAGTTGGGAGCACTTTTGAATGTCTTTAAGTAGAGACTCATTTTGATTTACTTGATTACATCGAAAAATAACTGATCGGCTTTGTCCAGTAAGATAAGTTTGCTTGAACCGTGTAGTACATTCTTACCGCTGGCGATTTTTGCTTGTGATCACTTATTGGGGAACACGTGGCGGTGTTACCCCAATTGAGGTTGCGGTGTTTCCTGTTTGTAGCGTGATAAGTGATGAAACTCCAAAGACACGCTTTATTTATGTTCGTAGATGTTCCTAAGTCGGGAATAAGCAGCTTATTTGATTTTTTACTTTATATTTTTCATGCATCCCGACCAAGCACTTGCCAGCTGTATAAAACTGGCAAATAGCTGATGAACCTATACCTATTTAGGTGTCCATTACCGATTATTTGCGAAAATTACCACTTACCGACAGGAAACTCATCGCACACGATCTCTGAACAATTAAAAGCTTTCGTAGGAATGGGTTGGGTTAACATCAACACCGGTGGCGGGGTTACCCACACAATTTGTAGGCAGCAAATATGCAAGGTATTTTTAAAAGTCGTGATACATGAAAACCTTTTAGGAGCATGCAAAATAAGTACCTAAAACACGTGAGAAAATGTTTAAATATTGTAACCAAAACAATAACTACCAAGAGACTTCACACATATTCTCTCATTTTGGCGAAAAGCTTAGGGGGGCGGTGTTACCCCCGCCTCCCCTAAGTCAAGAAAACTAAAAAATAAACATTCTCAAAGTTCCTATGCTGAAAAACTGAAATATTGCTTTGATGATTGAGTGACCTTGGGGCAAACGTGAAAAACTCTGCCAACCAGAGTCAAAATGGCCTGTGCCGGCGAGGGTTAACATGTAGGAGAAATCGACATGATACCACATTGTTATTCGCATTCATAGGCACGTATTCTGTATTGTGTACTGGTTGGTTTTAATTGCAAATTTGTTGGAAATAAGATTGTCATTGGGCACCTTTTTTTAAAGAAAAGGGTATTTTTAACGTTTACCATGGCCAAATGTGCGATTCTTGTCAGAAAACTGAGGAATGATCATAACAACACTGAGTATAATCAACTTAACCCTATTCCTGGCGGGCTCCGCCGGGACAAGAAACTGGCGGGGGGGGGCCGATTCGGCCCCCCCTTCAGATCTCAAAAACTACACATCGCAGCGACAAACGGTTAACGGCATCGGATACGCACGGTCAAGATCTACAATTTTTACTCAAGTCATTTTCAGGTCAGGTGAAAGATGACGTCACAGGGGTCGAAAAAGTCAAAATGGCGGCGCTAGATATGGAGAGAGTTTTTCTCGAATAACTTTCGAATTAGTCAAGATAGGAACAAACTAAGGGCATCATCGTGATCCTCTCGTCAATCCGCATCGAATGATATATATGTTGACCTCGAAAGGTCAAGGTCAAAGGTTGACCTCAGGTCACGTGACCTCGAGGTCATCATGCATATCATTCGATGCGTCTTGACGAGCTGAGCACAATGAGACCATCCACGCGTCTGTATCTTGTTCCTGTACGGAGTTATTGGCCAAAAACCTTTGGTGACCTTTGAAGACGTCACATGACCTCACAGCTGCCCAACAGCAAAACAGACCTCAAGGTAGTGAAGGTTGATCGTATATGAAGTCATGTATGGTATATGGGGCCATTCCGACCCGTTTTAGTGGTAAAAACAGGGAGCTGATTTTTCCCCCATTGACTTATAATGGGGAGGTCGCGAAACTGACCTGACCTTAGGTCACCGATATCAAAATTCCGAGATATACAAATTGCACATACTGGTACCCTAACTAAAGCCTGAAGAGAAGAAATTGATCGGTCAAAAACTCTAGCTCTGGCGTGATTGCAAACTTTTCTGAGGTAGGGTCACCAAACCGCCTCTGGTGACCTGACCTGAGGTCAGATCAACTCAAAATTTTCAGACATGTTGCGTAGAAGCCTTTTAGGAAAAGTCAGAAAATTTGAGCTTCCTAGCTCAACGCGTTTGGGAGAAATAACCAAAAAACCTCAGGGGGGGGGGGGCTCCTGAGCCCCCCCCCCCCCACCAGGAATAGGGTTAAGCTTGAGAAATTTCAGAAGCTTTTTAATAGCTGAAGCTTCTTCATAGTTCATTAACACTATTAACCAGTAGCTTTCTTGTCTCATACCTGAAGGTATATGGATTTAAACCTCTCCCGTATTGGCGTTTTGTCAGCCGCGAACGTATGGGGGGGGGGGGGGTCCGTTGCCCCATTGCCGTTTGGCCGCTGATCGAGCTAGAGCTTCGCGAAAAAAAAAAACGAGCGTGCTGCCTGTGACGAGAGGAAGACGATGATACCCAATTTAAGGTCCTACTATGCATTTCAGACCCTCTGGAACAGTCCTTTTTGGCTCTTTCTCGTTACCAAAACGCTTGATTTCAACCAAACTTTGACACAATGAGTTTCAAGGCCCTACCTAATTTTTACTAATATGGTCTCTTAACAAAATGTCAAAATGAAAGGCACTTGTCATTTACTTGTAACGGTAAAAATTGATCGGAAAACTCGGCGCCGTGGTAGAGGCTAGCACGGCGTAGCAGCGTCAGCTGTTGCGCCGCAGCTAAGCTCCGCCCACCGCGCCGCGACTCCGAGACCGGTCATTCGCCGCTCGGGGTCAGAGCGGTGCGGAGCTCTGACGGGCTGGAACAAGGCGCGCGCTAACACAGCCCACAGGTATCCTTGCATGAATATGTGTCGTATCTCGCGCGGAGAGAATAAGGACGGAATGAATGCAATGCAGATCGGTGTATGTATAAAACGATAAGCACTCCTTCTAGCTACAAATTAAGCTCCTGCAGAATGCTTTGGCTTTCCATGCAAAATTAAAAGTATCTTATTTTCAATAATTTATAGCAAGCTTCTCCGCTGACCGTTTTCCTACAGGCTATGGTGCATTTCAAGAGTAACTAGACAGAATATAGGTACCGCATTGTCTTTAGGTACATATGTGACATTCCACGGCCTTATTTAATTGAGGGTATACACATATGTAGGTACTTGTATTTCGTTTTTGTTTTACTTTTGATTTTTTTTTTTTGGGGGGGGGGGGTAACAATATTCAATCTATCCATTATATTTCCACAATGCTTTAAGGATATTGTTGATAGATCTTAGGGCCGAAAAACAATAAAACAGGGAAAGATAGGATGACTCAACCTGAAAATGCAGGTATGCAATATCGAGAGTTAATGACCTCCCATCTTTCACTCCCCCTTGTCAGTCTCTCGTCTCTAATCTCTATCCTTGTCACTTGTCTCTAGTCTACCATCATTGTCTCTGTCTTTCGTCTACAGTCTTTGTCTCCTGTCTCTGCTCTAGCGTTAATGCATATTGTTTGCTGTCCACTAGCCACCGTCTACCGTCCGTCTCATTGTCACTTTGTCTCTTCTTCCTTTTTCTTACTGACTCCGTCCTTATTTGTTATTGAACAACTTATCAAAAGTTCATGACATGCAAACAAGTGCTCCACTCTGCTGCGCCGCGCGCACGGCCCGCACGCCGGCCGGCCAGATGGCGACTGCCGCCGACATGACCCGAGGCTGGACCGCAAGTGGGCGGAGCCAAGCCGCAGTGTGCTAGTACGTCACGACCAATCAGAGGGGAGACAGCGCCCAGCCTCTGCCAGCCTCTAAGCAGGGCTCTGACGACCTTAACATTATCAGTCAATGACAAGTGCTTATATTTTTCATTTTTTTTGTGAATAGACCATATTGATAAAAATTAGGTAGGGATCTCAAACTACCAATACCAAAGTTTGGTTAAAATCAAACGCATATACAGCGAGAAATAGCCGAAAAGGACTGTTCCACAGGGTCTGAAATGCATAATAGGTCATTGGTTCATGGTTGACCTTCCAGGTCAGGTCAATGACCCAAAAGTCGGGAAAATTGGGACCTGTTAGAGCGTCGTAAGTGTGGCTGAGCTTTTTCGGGGTGCTGATCACCAATATCGTGTTAGTGTTGATCCTAGAAGATGTCTTCATGCATTTAGGCCAGGTCGGGTCAGGTCAACCAGTAGTGGTCCTGCCGGGTATTCGTAGTACGTGTCACTGTCAACCGCCTCTGACAGCTTCGTAACATGTTACGAAGGCACCAAAAGTACTTCGTAAATGTTCAAATGGTTGCTGAATTCGAGTTCAGCTCCAAAAACTAGCCTAGAAACATGTAAAACTCGAAAAAGTGAACTGAGGTCATCAAAGGTCAATGACCTGACCTGACCTTCAGCTGATCTTCACACCCATCCAAATGCATGGGACCAACATGTTTGACCAACATGGGATCACATGTTTGAACGCTTGAAACCACGAAAAGACTGCAAACGCGCGGCTAATGCGAGCCAACATAGGTACGCCGAATCGCGATCCCGGCCAAGCATGGTCTCGAGAAATAGGTCACAGGTCAAAGGTCACTTGGGTCAGGGTAATTTAAGTTTTAGGGTAGATGCAAAGTTGATTAAGTCGAGGGTACTGAAAGTTTCGTCGCGATTAGCCGTTTTTACGCGAGTTATTCGCGAAAAACCGAGGGGGCGGGGTCTGTTCGACGCCTCCCCCTATACGGGCGAGGGTTAACAGAGGAAGACACAATTTCCCCTTACCTGTACTTGTTTTTGAAGTGTTTCAAGCGTCATTTTGAGAAGGTGCTTTATTCAGTTAGGGGGTGCATGTGCACCCCTAAAACCCCTAATGCTCCACCATATGTCACTAACTAAACCCACTATTTGAAGTTATACTTAATGACACATGGGTAGTTTTCACTTGGTTTTCACTCAACATAGTAGGATAATTAAGCATTAAATTAAGCATTAAGCATTAAATGCAAAATTAGAGCTTGAGATTGTCCGGCATTTAGCCCAACAGGATACCTCTTCAATCGTCCTAGCTGAATCCAGCATAAGCTCAGCTTGTCTGAACTCGGACACACCATCAACATTGCCGAGTCTGAATTTGAGCTCGACGCCGGGCCATGGGCCTGAACTTTGTGGTCATGGGAGCGGGAGCTGGGGGTCAGTGAGGGCAGCCGGCCCCCACAACTCTGGGGCCGTGGGGGCGCTGCCCCACAACTTTTCATATAGGGCTAGGAACCGTGGCAGCTTGCCCTCCCTGAATTAGCGGTTGTGGGTCACAAAGGAAAACTAAAGGGAAGAAAACATTTAAGAAAAAAATCCCCCTCTTTACCTGGCTTGACACCTCATGTGGAAGATTTAAGCCTTTATTCTACGTTACCAAAAAGGTAGTTCCTTGACTCAGCTGAGACAAAATATCTCACTTTTTGCAAATGTTTTCGTTTCGTTTTTTTTTTTAATGAAAAGGCGAAGGGTGAAAAATAAGTGGCCTAAAACCGGTGAGAAAACTAGATTTGGGGGTACCCTAGGTTTGGCTAGTCCCAACCGGTTGCCCCCCCCCCCCCCAAGACGGCCGGCTGGATCCGCCCTTGGTTGGCTTCTCGGAAATTTTCGACATTCGACCTGGAAATCGGCGAAATTTTGCCTTCAATGACCTCTGGTGACCTGACCTTTGACCTGACCAAAAAATTGACCGAAGTGATTTCGTCATTATTTTTGACGCTCTTTCGACCGCCGCCTTCCGCGTATCGCTACGTGGCCCAGGAGCCGAGTTACAAGGGGGGGGGTGTTCAAACACCCCCCCCCCCAGCAGGGCGTGGAAATCCAGGACCCCCAGCCGGGCGCGGGTTAACCCGCGCACCGACGGGGTCTGCGCCAACTTCGTACCGACTGGGGGGGGGGGGGGGCGGATGACCGCCCCCCCCCCCCTGAGATCTCGAGAACGAAGCAAGATAGCGACAAGCGGTAAACGGCAAGGGATACGCACGGACAAGGTCTACAATTTTTACAAAGGTCATTTTCAGGTCAGGTCAAAGATGACGTCACAGGGGTCAAAAAAGTCAAAATGGCGGCGCTAGGTATAGGGAGAGTTTTTCTCGAATAACTTTCGAACTAGTCAATATAGGAACAAACTAAGGGGATCATCGTGATCCTCTCGTCAATTCGCATCGAATGATATATATGTTGACCTCGAAAGGTCAAGGTCAAAAGTTGACCTCAGGTCACGTGACCTCGAGGTCATCATGTATATCATTCGATGCGCCTTGACGAGCTGAACACAATGAGACCATCCGCGCGGCTGTATCTTGTTCCTGTACGGAGTTATTGTCAAAAAACCACTGGTGACCTTTGATAACGTCACATGACCTTACAGCTGCCCAACAGCAAAACAGACCTCAAGGTAGTGAAGGTTGATCGTACATGAGGTCATGTATGGTTTATGGGGCCATTCCGACCCGTTTTAGTGGTAAAAACGGGGAGTTGATTTTTCCCCCATTGACTTATAATGGGGAGGTCGAGAAATTGATCTGACCTTAGGTCATCGATATCAAAATTCCGAGATATGCAAATTGTAGCTACTAATGACCTTATAACACCCTGCGACTTTCAAAGGCCTCCGACATCTACTGTAGCTCTGGCACGGTGACAAAGCTGCAAAAAGGTAACTTGAGGTTGGGTCATTCAAAGTGACCTGGTGACCTGACCTTAAAAGTTAGGATGTTCAAACTTGCACACCATGTGTAAAATTGATGAGAGAATAGTCGTACCAAATTTCGCGGCGCTACGCGCCGCGGTTTTCCAGCTATTCGCGAAAAACCTCAGGGGGCGGACATCCGTCCCCCCCCCCGTCGGTGCGCGGGTTAAATCATTCGTCGTGGCCCACTGCAGGAACATACCTTTTAGATCCGTGTCTTAGATATTTTAAAGTTTATTTGTACTTTGTCTATTGTTATTGTTTTTTCTTTTAATTTAATTTTATTTTTACTGTGTACTTTTATATTACCTATATCATATTATATTTTGAAGTGTCATCTCTTTGCGAATCAGTGAGTGCGTGTCTTCGGGTTAGTGTTTACCTTGTGTGTGTATTTTATGATGTGGTATGACTTCGCCTGTTAACCCGCGCCCCGTTGGGCTCTGCCGAGCAACGCGCCCCGTTGGGGGGGGGGCATTTTGGCCCCCCCCTAAGATCTCGAGAACCACGCAACGTAGCGACAAGCGGCAAACGGTGTTGGATAGCCCTATCAGGGAACTACCTTGTGACCCAATTTTATTGACCTAGGTCAAACCGATGACGTCACAGGTCAGGTCAAAGGTCCAATTTTCACCGTTTACAGGCATTTCAAGAAATGCGTTGTAAAATCGAGTAAAATGCATTTCATTGAAAATCATCGATGGGGAAATGTTCTTCAAACACATATTTTGCTAGTTGAGGTCACTGATACCAGGTCAGGTCACTGAGGTCAGGTCACTGGGGGGTCACAATATGAAAGTGTCGTGTGATACATTTTTATGGTCCATTTTACATGACAAATGCGATTATGTGGGTCAGGCAGCCTTTGGGGCCAGCTTAGGTCACGTTTTGGTCAAGGTCAGGTCAAGGTCAGGTCAAGGTCAGGTCAAATAAGGTCAAATTTCAAAGTTGATATTTTTGCATAAAATGGGTATCGAATCGATGCAGCTCGTCACGGGGAGTTCAATGGTGGTCTTGGTTTTGCCGTACGAGGTCTAGAATCGCTAAAAATTGAGTTCAAAAATTTGACGTCATCATTTTTGAACAGTTTTTTTCGCTATAACTTGGCCAAAAAACGAGATATCGATCTGAAATTTGGTATGTATATAGAAGAGCGCAGGGACTATCACATGTATTCCGGTTTTTTCGAAATTCGGAAAAAAATTTGGATTTTTTTTTAGTTTTTCTAAAAAAATCAATTTTTTGAAATTTTTTGGGTCAAAAACCCTAAATTTTGAAAATCCGAGATAGCAGTTTTGTAGCGCCGCTTTTTGTCTATTAGACCATATAAAGAACTTTGAAATTGCTTGATAACTGTAGATTTGGTGAGCGTTTCAAGATTGCATGTTTTTTGCTCATTTTTGCTCGAACATGACCTCAGTTTGACCTCAATAACTCCTGACCTAAGGTGACCTAAGACTTGAAATTTGGTGTGAAGGTGTCAAATTGATGCCCGGAAAGGTACTGAAAATTTGGCGGCGCTGCGCGCCGCCGTTTTCTTGCTATTTAGGAAAAACCACAGGGGGGGGGGCCAAAATGCCCCCCCAACGGGGCGAGGGTTAATGGGCCATGAGCCTGTTGGCGATTTATTTGAATAAATAAATAAATAAATAAATTTGTTTTTACATGCGATGTTCAGAAGTGCCTCTAATTCACGAAAATGCTTATGACGTCACCATGCCCTATGCATGTTGGAGCTATATTTTACAATTTGGGGGTCAAAAATCAAGATAGAAAGTTGAAATATGGGACATCTAATGCTCTAAATAGAGCTCTATAATATATATTCCGGTTTTTTGGAAATTTCTAAAATTTTTGATTTTGTATTGTATTACCTTCATGGACAATCCACGCGGGGCGTGGCGATTACAGTCCAGAGTCTGAGTCGGGCACAAACAAAAACATGCGGGGACAAGAAACACAGGCATACAGATTCAATCGCTGGACATTCGCTCTCTCTCTATATACAAACGGACGATTCAAGACAGCACACCGCACACGGATGTCGCACCCCTTCCCTGACACGGTCATCGTCGGGCGGTCGCCATCGCAGGACAGACTGCAGCCTTGGCCGCGCGGACGAATTGGGCGGGGCGCTGTTCGATGACACCGGGAGGCAGACTGTTGAGTAGCGCCGCGGCCCGGTATCCGAATCGTCGCTTGCCAGTCTCGAGCCGCGAGCGTGGAAGGTGGAAAAGGTGGTCCTGTCGAGTGGATCTCTCTCGCGCGTCACTGTTATTCGTGAAGATGGCAGCTAGTGCTTCGGGCTCGCCGTTGCTTATTATTTTCTGCGCAGTTACCATGGTTTTAACATCGGCCATAGCTTTCGGAGGCATCCATCCGAGTGAATCGCGGAGGCCAGAGACTGATCGAATTTCCGGCGGCCGAATATGACCCGTGCTGCAAAGTTTAGAATTTTTTGGAGTCGGTCGAAGTTTTTCTGGGAGCCATTTCCATATACAGTGAGGCAGTACTGGACGTGCGAGATGACGGTGCAGTCACGATCGTTTTG